>NW_007811611.1:0-967 GCF_000696425.1 Galeopterus variegatus | reverse complement strand
TTTTATAGTAAGTACATTTCAAAATGTTGGGGGGTGGAAGGGGAAGGAGGGGTGGGACTGGCCCCTGGCTGGCTCAGTCACTGGGCTGGTGGCAGTGGGCTGGAACGAGGCCCACCGTCTGCTGCAGAGTCAGGACCCTGGGGGCTTCTGTTTAAGCCTTTTTTATTTACAGGATATTAGCTGAGATAAGAAGGAGACTTGTCACATGGAGTTTATGTCCCATCAGGAGCATTCCTTGGGAAGAGGGGTTACTGGTCTAAAGAGGACTGTTTTTGCTGAGGAATATAAATAGTGAGCCAGGCCCAGATCAAGGTCCATCCCTCAATTTTGGACACACGTCTTAACTGCTGGTCTTGGTGATTTGTTTGCTGAATTGGAGCTGGGGTGCTTCAGTTTTGAGCCACCCCAGGGGTGAGGAATGGCTTTAAAGAACTGAGTAGTTACAGAGTATCGCAACCTTCCTTCCCCGTCCCACAGCACACAACACATCCAGCCTTTTCTTCCTCCATGTTCCTGATTTCCCTGAACCATCTTAAGACGTTTTAACTTTGCATCCTCCAAAACGCAACGTTTCAAATTGAGGTTGAGAGAAACAGCTTTCTCAGGTGGAGGAAAAAGCAACATTTACCGCCTTTTACATATTTAAAAGCAGAGGGTAGAGTAAAAGGAATTGGGATCTGGAAAAGTCAGGGGCTTGAATGCCAGACAGAGTCAGTTCTAAAATCCAGACTCACCACGTACTAGCTGTGTGACCTTGGGCAATGTCACCAAACATTTCCAAGCCTTTATTTGTTCATAGGGTGGTTGGGAGATTTTGAAATAATATATATGAACAGGCACATGGTTAGTATTCAATATACAATAACTTTCCAGCCTTCCTATTCTTTGTTTCCTTTCCCCTTTGCAGGTTTAGTGCAATATACCAATATCAAGGGAAAGGGATTGATTAATTCATTTGTTTAGTTTT
>NW_007811610.1:0-967 GCF_000696425.1 Galeopterus variegatus | reverse complement strand
ATACCAAAATCAACTCAAAATGGATTGAAGAATTAAATATACATCCTGAAACAATAAAACTCCATAAAGAAAACATAGGGGAAACACCCCAGGAAGTAAGACTGTGTACAGACTTCATGAATATGACCCCAAAAGCACAGGCAACCAAAGAAAAAATAAACAACTGGGATTATATCAAACTAAAAACTTCTGCGCAGCAAAAGAAACAATCAACAGAATGAAAAGACAATCAGAGTGGGAGAAAATATTTGCAAAATATATATATTACAAAGGATTAATATCCAGAATATACAAGGAACTCAAACAACTTTACAGCAAAACCCCAAATAACCCAATTAAAAATGGGCCAAGGAGCTGAATAGGCATTTCTCAAAGGAAGATATATGAATGGCCAACAGACACACGAAAAAATGCTCAACATCACTCAGCATTCAGGAAATGCAAATCCAAACCACTTTGAGATACCATCTCACTCCAGTTAGGATGGCTAATATCCAAAAGATTGAGAAAGGTAAATGCTGGTGATGTTGCGGCAAAAAAGGAACTCTCATACACTGTTGGTGGAACTGCAAAATGGTGCAGCCTTTATGGAAAATGGTATGGAGGTTCCTCAAACAATTACAGACAGATCTACCATATGACCCAGCTATTCCACTGTTGGGAATATACTCAGAGGAAAGGAAATCATCATGCCAAAGGGATACCTATACCCCTATGTTTATTGCAGCACTATTTACAATAGCCAAGAGTTGGAACCAGAGCAAAGGTCCATCATCAGATGAGTGGATAAGGAAACTGTGGTATATCTACATGATTGAATACTACTCTAGTATGAAAAGAATGAAATACTACCATTTGCAACAACACGGATGGGCTTAGAGAAAACTATATTAAGTGAAACAAGTGAGGCACAGAAAGAAATATCACATGTTCTCACTTATTTGTGGGAGCTAAAAATAAATAAATA
>NW_007811609.1:0-967 GCF_000696425.1 Galeopterus variegatus | reverse complement strand
CAATTTGAAGCTGGAGTGAGAACCAGCTGTAGGATGGAGTGCAGCACCTCCCTTGGAATCCCTTTTGTTGGATACTGAGAGTGTTCAGAAAAGGTTTCCCTGAGAGGGTGCATGGTGTGCTTGGTGGACACCCAAAGCAGATGCAAGTGTTGCAGTGGAGCATCTTGCTGATGCCCTTGGCAGAAGCATCAAAAAACCACCCACGTGTGTAAATTCCAACACATAAAGAGCATAAAAACAAGAAAAACATAATCCAATAGAGAAAAGTCAAGAGAAATTCTTATTTAAAAAAAGAGAAAATCATACACTGTAGAAGAATCATACAATGCAAGAAAAAGAAGAGAAATCAAACAGAAAAGAAACAAACAGAAAACATAAATGTTTAATCTTTCTTATTAACAAAGGCTCTCAAACGTGATGAAAAAAATAAAATCAGACTCTATTCTATCTGTGGCATAATATTCAAAGTATCAAAAAGGCTAAAAGTCTACAGCTGGGAGTGAGGAAGAAAAGGCCAAAAGCAAAAGAATAAAAATACATATAAACATTCAAACAAAAAGAATACAGTTGAAAATATTAATTTCAAAGTTTAAGACTAAAAGAATTCGAAAGGACAGGAGAGTATCATTTTCTATTTATAAGATATATATAGCTACAACAGCTTTAATAATAATGGAGCTTTATGGAAACAAGTAGCATAGTATTGACATAAATTATACAAGAATTGTTGGAAACAAAAGGGGTGTCACATAAAGTCAATTTTCTTAGGAAACAGCTCACCTATATCACCATCTTTGACAAATCAAGTATAGGAAGCATTCAAACTACTGTACCTTAAAAAATATAGATTTAACAGGTACAAGAGTGCTCACCCACACAGCATAGTATGTTTATAAAAACAAATTATAGGGCCAGCCCGGTGGCTCACTCGGGAGAGTGCGGTGCTGATAACACCAAGGCCCCGGGT
>NW_007811608.1:0-967 GCF_000696425.1 Galeopterus variegatus | reverse complement strand
GATCTGAACCCTTGACCTTGGTGTTATAACACCGCACTCTAACCACCTGAGCTACTGGCAGCCCTTGTTCTTCTTACGATGAACAAAAGTTTCTTTTTTTTTTTTTTTTAAAAAAGATGACCGGTAAGGGGATCTTAACCCTTAGCTTGGTGTTGTCAGAACCATGCTCACCCAATGAGCTAACCGGCCATCCCTATATGGGATCCGAACCCGGGGCCTTGGTGTTATCAGCACCGCACTCTCCCGAGTGAGCCACGGGCCGGCCCCCAAAAGTTTCAATGTATAGAGCAAGGATTATCAGCCAGCTGCCAAAAAAAAAAAATGGTCGGAGACCTTAACAGGAGCCACAACATTCCCATCCCAGGCAAATTTAACAGTCCAAACTCCTCAACCAACAGCATTTAACCAGCAAAAGAGGCTATTACTTTACAAAGCTGTCTGTGTTACACCAGTGTGTGTAGAACTATCAGGTGAGCCCTCTGTAGTTATTTCTGAATTAGGAAATAATTATTCTTGTGTTCATTTTGCAATCTTAGTGAATCCTGAAGGTGGAGCCTCAAGAGCCAGATAGAGCTTGAAGAAATCCTTCTACAAGCATCCTCTGGGAGATGGCCCCAGCTCAGCACCCAAGCCATCCCCAGGGTCTCAATTAGAGTACCAGGAATCTCCTTAGTCCAGCAGGATGTCTTCTGGATGTTTAATTGACTCTTTTCTCTGCTTTGGGATTTAAGCTTCATCAGAAAGCAAAATGGCTGATGATAAAGCAGAGAAAGACCCTAGAAAAGCTGAGACAAAGGTGAATTCCTGTTGCAGAAAACTGGCCAGCTGTTTCCAGTCCACTATATTCATCAACATCTGAAAATCGCCAACCATGGATGTGTGGGAACTGCCAAATCATCAGAAGTCCCTCAGCACAGAGGTTCTTGAAGGGGCAGGAAACACAAATCAAAATAGTTAAACTAAGAAA
>NW_007811607.1:0-967 GCF_000696425.1 Galeopterus variegatus | reverse complement strand
ATTATCCTTTTAAATTCGTATAAGAATTCAGATGCCCTAATCTTCATGAACCTTTCCCATTATCCAAATGAGATGCTCTCTGTCCCTTCCTTAACTATTGGAAGTTTTGTCTGACCCTCTTTTTAAGCACTCACCATACTTCATGTCAGATTATAGCTTTCCAGATATTGGTTACCCACTGATATATTTGACTACAGCCAGGAAAAATAAAAAGAGCCCAGGACCAACCTTCTTTGGGCCTGACATACAGGTACCCTGATGCTATCCTGCCCTTGTCTCATGCCTGAGGGCAGATTCTTGAGGTTCTATTTTAGATTCTGTACTTGAATCCCTAGGTTAGTAATAGGCCTAGTATCCTGTTTCTCTGTCTACCACACCAAAACTAGACATGGCCCGTGATCTCTAGTCTGGTTTGCCACATTGGCAACATGATGCTATTGTCTACCCTATCACTAGTCAACAACCAAAAGCTAAGACCATATAGCCAATCTTTATTTCTCAAAACAGACCTGTGATAACAAAAGTAATGTGTCCAAATAGCTTCCATCTCTCCCTCTTAAGAGGGAAAGCATGCATTCCTAGCATGGCATCAAAGGACCTTTTTGCCTTTACTACTTTATCCCTCATTGATTCCTTTCCATGAACCTTGAATTACAGCCACTGTAAACTCCTTAGAATTCTCCCATCAGTTTTTGGAGGGGTATGCAGAGGATGGAGGGTAGCACATGCATTAGTATCCACCTATAATACCTTTGCCATCATAAACTGATTCCTAGTTTTCCAAATCCTCGCCAGTCGCCACAGTTAAATAACTAAGAACATGTCCAAAGGCTCAGCTGTTGCCTATTCCTCTATTGCAAATGCTCGTTAGCTAGAAATTTTGCAAGTGAAAACCCTGTGCAAATGGAGTATTTAGCAATGCAGGATTTGGCAAGGCATGTATGCTCAGGCATTCCCCAAAAAGCAA
>NW_007811606.1:0-967 GCF_000696425.1 Galeopterus variegatus | reverse complement strand
TATTTGTTGATATGCATATGTTGAACCATCCTTCCATACCATGGGTAAATTTCACTTGATCGTGGTGTATAATCTTTCTAATGTGCTGTAGAATTCAATTAGCTAGTCTACTGTTAAGGATTTTGGCATCTATCTTTATTAGAGATATTGGCCAGTAATTTTATTTTCTTATCATGTTCTTTACTGGCTTTCATATCAGAGTGATCCTGGCCTCATAAAATGAGTCTATAAGATAACTGACCTGTAGTCTTAAAGAAAATTCAATATTATGAAAAAAACAAAAAGTAAGAGAATTAAGTAAAAGCAAATAAAGAGATAAAATAAACAAGAAATGTATAAATATTGATTTGAGCCTGCATTTTCAAAAATTTTAAAGCACATTTTGGGGACAACTAGAAATATTTAGGAATGGTCGGTTAGCTCAGGGCTATAATACCAAGGTCAAAGGTTTGGATCCCTGTACCTGCCAGTCACGAAAAATTAAAAAAACAAAATCAAACAAACAAATACGACAACAAAAATTTGTTCATATTGTGGGACTGACCCATTGGCTCAGTTGGTTAGATGTTATAACACCAAGATCAAGGGTTCAGATCCCCGTACCAGCCAGCCACCAAAAAAGAAAGAAAGAAGAAAGAAAAGAAAGAAAGAAGAAAGAAAAGAAAGAAAGAAAGAAAGAAAAGAAAAGAAAAGATGAAAAAGAAAAAGAAAAGAAAGAAATATTTGAATATAGTTGGATAATATTACTGAATTAATGTTTTCTCAGAGATGACAACTTTGTTGTAGTTGAATAGAAGTAAGTCGGTCCTTTTCTTAGGAGATACAGGAGATGCTTGAGAAAGTACTTAGGAGTGAAAAATCATGATGTCTACAGCTTATTTTCAAATGATTTAGAAAAAAATAGAATCTAGGTGAGTCATACAAAGTTGCTCATGGAACGACTATTTCAGCCTTTCTGTAGGTTTGA
>NW_007811605.1:0-967 GCF_000696425.1 Galeopterus variegatus | reverse complement strand
TTTGTAAAAGTCACTATTGGTTGCACACTTCAGAAGATTTCTCATGAGAAGCACTAAGAGTCAACCTTTTTGTTTTGCTATTTATTTTTATTTATTCATTTTATATCTATTGTCTTATCTTTATCTAATTTATAATTTTTATTTTTTAATTACTGGATGTGATGCATACTATAGTTTTCTAGTAAACATTCTTATAAAATTATAAAAGTTATTCTATATTTTTAATTTACCAAGAGTGTTATTTTTTTAAATGGAGCATTCTATTTTACTGAATATATTTTTATATTTTTGTGCTTTTAATGACATTATCATGTTTTTTCCCCTAAATCTTTTAGAATGATAGAGTATAGTAATATATTTTCGCATGTGATGCTACCCTTGTATTTCTTAGGTAAGTTTTTTTTACTCACTCTGTGTGTGTGTGTGTGTGTGTGTGTGTTTTCTGGCTTCAGACATTCAGCTTAGAATTTTTTCATATATAATAGTAATACATTTTTTAATATCTTATACTGTCTTTCTGATTTTGGCATTGCAGTAGTACCAAGGGTTAAATTTTCATGACAGACTGAAACAACTAGTCACATAAGTAGAAAAACTATATTATCTATTCAGCTGAACCCCATAAGTCCATACATTCCACATTTATTTACAATAATTTACCTAGACATACAGGTACATCCTTAGACAACAATTTCCTAGGCCATATGATTGCCAGTAAATCCCACAACAGTGTTAGCAAGAATGCCTGGACGAGGTGGACAGTGCATTTAACATCCCAAAAAGGGAGGGAGATGGTTATAGATGCACGACTGACTCTTTACTTCCAAGCATCATGGAAGCATCTTACTCATAAAAGGAGTAACAGTGTCATGACATTACCTTTTTTTCTTTCTGTTGTTGTAAGACACATTATAAAAACTACTGTTGCTTAAAGGTTTGGTAAAATGCACTTAAAATATGTCTGGAA
>NW_007811604.1:0-967 GCF_000696425.1 Galeopterus variegatus | reverse complement strand
GGTAGTTGCAAGGTGGGAGCTTGAAGAGGTGATTAGATTACAGGATCATGCCATAGGGAATGAATTAATAGTTGTGGTGGTAGGTGTGGTTCTAAGGGATTTAAAAAGAGACTGAATGAGAAGTTTCTCTCTCTTCTCCACCATTTTCTGCAATGTGAGACCACTGGGTCACTGTTGCCACCACCAAGACCCTCACCAGATGTCTTCCTGGGACTTTGGACTTACCATCCTCTGAAACTGTAAGCAATAAATTTTGTTTTCTTTATAAATCACTGCATTCAGGTATTTTGTTATAAGGAATAGAAACAGAGAAATACACTTCTATACCTAATCACTGAGTGTTTTTATCATGAAGGGATGTTGGATTTTATCAAATGCGTTTTCTGCATCTATTGAAATGATCATGTTTTTTCCTTCATTCTGTAGATGTGATGTATCGTGTTTATTGATTTGTGTATATTGGACCATCCTTGCATCCCTGGGATGGATCCCACTTGATTGTGGTGAATGGTCTTTTTAATGTGTTGTTGGATTCTGTTTTCTAGTATTTTACTGAGAATCTTCATATCTGTGTTCATTAGGGATATTGGTCAGTAATTTTCTTTTTTTGTTGCATCTTTTTCCAGTTCTTTTTTTTTTTTTTCCTCCCTTTTTGTCTTTTTTTACTGACCGGTAATGGGATTGCAACCCTCGGTGTTGCACCCGCACTGCGCTCAGACAGTGAGCGGGAACTGGTCTCCACATGGGATCCGAACCCTCGGCGGGAGCGCTGCCATGCTCCCAAGTGGCGCACTCTCCAGTGCGCCACCGGGCCAGCCCTCTTTTTCCAGTTTTGGTATGAGGTTAATATTGGCCTTGGAGAGTTTGTTTGGAAGTATTTCTTCCTCTTCAATTTTTTGGAAGCAGTTGAGTAGAACTGGTATTAGGTCTTCTTTAAATGTTTGGTAGAATTTGGCAGTGAAACCAT
>NW_007811603.1:0-967 GCF_000696425.1 Galeopterus variegatus | reverse complement strand
CTCTCCAGCAGACTGCCTGGAGGGGCTCAGAGACTCCAACTGAAAGCACCTGTGGAGGGTGGATTTGGAAGTTTAGGGCTGAAAGCTCAGAAGGGTGAGCCAGAGGAGGCAAGAGTCCATAAGCATCAACTGTGCAACCCCCACAGTCAAGGAAATCAAAGCTCTACCACACCACACCAGTCACCAAACACTGTGTTCCTTTTTCCTGAATTCTCTACCCACCCCACTTTCCAGGCCTGACCATTAAGGATCAGAAAAAAAAGCCAAAAAGAGGTCAGAGAGGAGCAAGAAAGACTGAAGAGGCTGAGCCTGTTTCTCCACTACAGCTGTCCAGGTGCAAGTCTGGAGCAGAGGGAGACATTTTGCAGTGGATTTGGGGTTCTTATAATGAATGAGACATTTTAATTGCTATAATAAGATTTTTCTTGTGACCAAAAGTAACAGGACTGTTTTTATATTGCATGAAACTGACCAGAAAATTCATCACAAATGATGGAAAATTTTATCAAAGGGGAAAGATATTCAACAGAGAGAAGCTGAAGGATAGTGGTGAGGCTGAATAAAGCTGTATCTCTGCTTCTGCCCCATCAAGTCCAGCCCACTCTAAACACAGCTACTGTTGGAATAAGAGTCCTTGTTATCTTGCCTCTTTCACTTAAAAAGGCAGTGATAGCCGTGCAACTACACTGCTGCCTCTGCACTGAGTCGTGCCATCTCTCTGCCAAATTAATTACTAAATCAAACATCAAAAGAGCTTTTCCAAGTGATTTTCTCACTTCCCAAAATGTCATTTTCTTCTTCATTAGATTTGACCAGTCAGTTAAGTTCTAAAACCTATTATTTGTACATCACCCATCCAGTGATTCCCACCCACATCACCCCCTTGTCATTCGCCCCTGTTCAGCTAGCTTGCTTTTTATTATTAAAGTTATTTATGGGGCATGGAGGATTATTTCTTTTTGTATTA
>NW_007811602.1:0-967 GCF_000696425.1 Galeopterus variegatus | reverse complement strand
GAGATGAGACCCACACCTGGTGGGACCAAAAGCCCCAGCGCTTTAGTGTTCCCAACTGAGCAAGCCCTCAAAACAGAAGTGTCTTTAATGTCAGCCTTTCTGTGGCAGGATTCCAGTGTTCCCTCCCGAGAGGAAAACCCAAAGCATGAGCAGGAAAAGAATTATCTCATGTGTTGGTTCATGTCCCAAGCCCCCATTTATGGGGGAGGTGTGTCTGAGGGCCACACCTTTCAGCATCTGAGAAGGTCAGATCAGAGAAAGGCATTTATGTTATGTACAGAGATTTGGCAGTTGTCAGAAAATACCTACTGAAAACCAAAGATAGACATCCAGGAAGCTGAGACACAAGAGTCCTTGTTTTCTAGATCCATCGGTGTCCTGTACCAAGGTTTGTGATTGAAGCTGTGAACCTAAACTGTATTGGATACCACACCTCATCGCACTTACAAAATACTTTGTACTAGTTGACAGTTTTTCTAGAAGGCGTCTCCTCTGAGCAAGGAGGGAAGCAGAATAAAGGGATGTAAGGGCATAAGGCAAGATCCCTACTTATCCAAGAATATGAAGCTATCAGTCCAAATCTCCCAATTAGAGTCACTCCTTGCAATTTCCTGGTAAGCAACAGCAAGAAGAGAACATGGTGGGAAGACGGCAGGACTCACTCCAAAGTAGGCAGAAGACGGTGGACAAGTTCTTTTCTGTGACTTTGAGTAGAGACTACTCTTGGTACACAAGGATCAAAGGTCAAACATTTGCTACCAGACCCATCACCTTCCACCCATGCCAGCCAACAGCAGGTTGCCTCGGAAGGCCTTTAGAGAAAATTCTAGAAGAGAACAAGCAGCTTGAATCCCAGAGGCAGCTTGGCTGCCGCTTTGCCATCCTAGCCACACTGGGCAGTTTTCACTTGGATGCACAACAGGAATAGTGCACTTGAAGAACTAGTGACAGCAGTTATGAGGTCTGC
>NW_007811601.1:0-967 GCF_000696425.1 Galeopterus variegatus | reverse complement strand
CCTTGCCTGGACTAACCCGTGCATTCAGCTAGACTCACCTGAACAAGCATGGCTGGGTCTCACATGTGACCCGTCACCCTCCTGGAATCAGACTGGGCAGATGGAGTGAGGGCAACTTCCAAGAGGACCGGGGTGGAGACTGAGAGGCCTCAGGGGCTTGGGCTTGGAAGTGGAACATCGATTCTACCATAAACAAAACAGCAAATGAAAACCCAATCCAGATTCCAGGGGGACAGACTTCCCCACTTGCTCGGAGGAGTTCATGGCTGTGTTTAATCTCCTGCAGAGACCAGCAGTATGTGTGCCATAAAGGAGCACAGTCTTGCGTGGGGCTTCCTGAGAAAGCATTTGTTTTGTGTTGGGGGGGAGTAATCTGGGGGCTCTTTTTTAACTTTATTTATTGAAGTACAATCGATCGTACATGTATGTGGGGTGCAGTGTTCAATATCAACACCTGTGTGCGATACGTGATGCTCAAATCAGGATAATCAGTATATTCAACATTACACATTGTGATCATTTTTCGTGGCCCTTTACCAGTTCCTCACTAACCCCCCACCCCTCCCTCTTTCCCACCTCGGTTGGCCTCAGTTGTTCTTTTGAATGTTCAATGAATTATTGTGTTTGTTGCATCTATCTTCCTTTTTCTTTAATTTTTTGCTCCCACTTATGAGTGAGAACACGTGGTATTTCTTTCTGAGTCTGGCTTATTTCACTTAATGTAATTTTCTCCAAGCTCATCCATGTTGCTGCAAATGGCAGAATTTCATTCTTCCTTATGACTGAGTAGCATTCCATTGTGTAGATATACTATTTTCCTTATCCAGTCTTTCGTCAATGGACATTTAGGCTGGTTACAATCTTGGCTACTGTAAATAGAGCTGCAATGACTATGGGATTGCAGGCATCCCTTTGACGCGATGATTTCCATTCCTTTGGTTATACACCCAGCATGGGATTGCTGGGC
>NW_007811600.1:0-967 GCF_000696425.1 Galeopterus variegatus | reverse complement strand
TGGCTTTTGCTTATAGTTGAGTTTTTGATACCACTGCATTGTGTTCCAAGTGTCGAGGTGTCAGAATTCAGGCTTCTCCTTTACTGGAGACTCTAAGAAGTAGAATTGTTGTGTTGAAGGATAGCACATTTAAAATTGTAACACACTGCCAAAACAATTTAGAAAAAAAACCCCAAACAGCATAAAGATGGCTCTTTCCCCACATATTTGCAAACCTTTGAATACAATCAATTTTTTAAAAATTCCCCAATCAAATGAGTAAATACTGGGTATATTGTGACTTTACTTTGCATGTTAGATTAGAAATGAGGTGGAGCATCGTTTCATATCTGTCCTTCACATTTTTTTCTGTAAACATCTCTGTCATATCCTTTGCCTAGATCTTGATTGAATTGTCTTACTTTTAATTATTGATTTAAGGAGCACTTTTGTTTACAAATTTTTTTTTTCCTTTTTGTCTTTTTCTGTGTCCGGCAACAGATCGCAACCCTCAGTGTCGCCCCCGTACCAGACCGGGACCAGCAACGGGATCGCACCCCCCGGTGCCGCTCCCGCACCTTGCTCAGCCAGTGAGCAGGAACCGGTCTGCATGTGGGATCCAAACCCTCGGCGGGAGCGCCACCGCACTTCCCAAGCAGCGCACTACAGCAGTGCGCCACCGGGCCAGCCCTGTTTACAAATATTTTATCTTTTAAATATGTTGTAAATATATTCTACTAAACTGTTACTTGACTTTTAACTTTGCTTGTAATCTATTTTTCCATACTGTACATAAATTCTAAATTTTCATGAGACCAAACATGACAATCTTTTTGTATACGGTTTCTGTTATTAGTGCTGGCTATGGATTTATATATAAACTCCAGTCTCATGGGCCGGCCCCATGGCGCACTCGGGAGAGTGCGGTGCTTGGGTGCGCAGCTGTGCTCCCGCCATGGGTTCGGATCCTATATGGGGCTGGCCGGTG
>NW_007811599.1:0-967 GCF_000696425.1 Galeopterus variegatus | reverse complement strand
GTCACTCAAGTGCTTCTTTTCAGGTATATGACATCCCTGCCTCGTCAGTGAAAGGCCCTGCATTTTCAGTTCCAGTAGGAGAGATAAAACCTCAAGGAGTGTATGACATCCTCCCTCCTAAAGGGGTAAGTGAGCTGCTGTAGAGCAGGAAAGAAGGTGTGTGCGTGTGTGTGTGTGTGTGTGTGTGTGTGTTCATTTACTGGGATAAAACAAGAAGGGCAAACCCCAAAGGGGAAAAGCTAGTCTTGGTGAAAGAGTAAACAAAGGAAGGAAGGAAAGGCATGAATTAAAGATAACTCTAGGGCCAGCCCCGTGGCTCACTTGGGAGAGTGCGGCACTAGCAGCACCAAGGCTGCGGGTTTGGACCCTATATAGGGATGGCCGGTGCCCTCACTGGCTCAGCGTGGTGCAGACAACACCGAGCCGAGGGTTGCGATCCCCTTACTGGTCAAAAAAAAAGGTAACTCTAGCTATACTTAGGGGCCCCAATTTTTAAAGGGGGGGGATTCCATAAGGAGAGCCAATTGGAGGGGAAGATGACTAGTTCGGTTTGCTAAGTGCTAGTATATCTCCTCTGCAGAGGGTTTACAGCTTCCTCAGTCCATGTGTATGAGGTCCCCCATTCGACTCGCTCTGTTATTCTCTGGGGTATGCCTGCACGGGAAACGCAGTTATCTCTATTTTACGGGTAAGGCGACGGGTCTCGGACCATGTAAGTAAATGATTCGGTGTCACACAGCTGGTGCAATGACCAGGGAGACCAGGGAGAGACCTCAGGTCTTCTGACACCCAGTGCAGTGTGTTGTAGTGTAAACTCCCTCTCGGCAGGGGTCAGCGGAGGAAGGATTCCCAGAAGATGGTCAGAAACATGGGAGAGCAGCTCAGCCAGGAAGGTTCCACACGTGCACTAGTACCGAGGCCGAGGATCCAGGAAGTGAGAACAGCAGAGCCGAGCCTCGGGAGAGGC
>NW_007811598.1:0-967 GCF_000696425.1 Galeopterus variegatus | reverse complement strand
CCAAGTCAAGGGTTAAGATCCCCTTACCAGTCATCTTTAAAAAAAAAAAAAAAAAAAAGGAAGAAACAGACTAATACAATAGTTTTCAAATATATTTTGGAATTAAAAATTTTATTTTAGGTATCATCAGTTGAAACTTTTTCTTTCTTTTTGTGTTTCTGTCATTAAAGTTTTTATTTCTTATTCCTTTTTTTTCTGTTCATCCTCCTTCCCTCCTTCCTGCAGATGGCTGCCTTGGTTCTACTGGAAAGAGATCATCTGCAGAGATGTACAAAAGAGAAGATCACATTAAAATATTTTTTTAAAATATCACTCACTGTAGTTGAAGCAGACAAAATTTTAAAATTTATGCTTCATGATGTTATTAGCCCCCCCAGACAGTCTATATAGCTAGAGTTTGAGGAAAAAGAAGCTTTGGCTATGTCACCACATAATTTATGTAGTGAACTAATGATTTATATTCCCTAGTATATGTTTTTATCATCTCACTGTGACCCACCATGCTTTGTGCTAGAAAATAAAGGAAATCAAATGCATTCTCTAATCGATTTGTCTTTTAAAAAACAACAGACTCTGAAAGTGGGGGAAAGTCATTTATTAATCAATTGCTATAGAATAAGGGAGCAGATATATTGATTACAAGCATGTATGGATAAAGAAGGTCTGGGGTTGTATCTAAGGTTATACATTTTGTGAGCTCTGCCACTCACAAGATGTATAACCTTAGACAACCTTTCTGTCTCTACCACAGTTTTCTCATCTGAAAAATGGAGGTAATTTAACAGGATTAAATGAGTTTGAGTTAGTCTATGTGAGGCACCCAGAACACAGCCCAGCACATAGTAAGCCATATATTCATCTCCATGTTTGCAATGATTATTACTATTACTGTTATACAAGGGATAGAAGAAAAAATTACTAATTATGAAAATATGCTAAAACAAGCTAAAGGGATTTTTAAAGTGAT
>NW_007811597.1:0-967 GCF_000696425.1 Galeopterus variegatus | reverse complement strand
TCAAAATCTTTTTTACCCTTGAGCCCTTGGCTTGAACGTTCTGCACCCAGACACTCCCTTGTCTGACTCTGCTCTTTATTCAGATCTCATTCAGTTCAAATATTATTTCTGTAGAGAGCCCTTTCTTGGCTGTATCAAACGTTTATTTTCTCCAGCCAGCCACTCTCTTATGGTACATGTTTTGTTTTCTTTGAACCTCTTTTCACCATCTATAGTTAACCTGTACTTGTGTTAATATCCTTGGTTATTTTGGTTCCTCTTCACTAACAAATTATAAGTTCTGCAAGAGCAGCCTTTTCTATGTTTTTTGACCTTCATATATCAAGCATCTTGAACTGTGCTTGGCACATAGTAAAACTTCAATAAATACTTATGCAGTGAATGAATGAATGAATTAGTGCTAGGTAATAATTACGTCTCTGCATTCCAGAATCAAAGTCATTTTCTCCATTCTCAGTGGAGACAGCCCAGTCTAAGGCGTGCAGTGGGGTGCAGATCTGGTTCTACCCATTATTTTTCAAGCACACTCAAAGCCAGTTATCCTCTCTATGACTTTTGATTTGTATTGTACAAAACTAAATTTGAAGTCCTCATTTTCCTATTTCAAAGGAATGAAGTAAGGGTAAAATAAAATAATTTTTGCAAGCCTCTCAGACAAAACTCACTGCAAACCAGACACTACTTAAGTACTTTGCATCTGTTCAGCCATGATTAGTCGGAAAAATGTTTTAGAGCCTGACAGATTGTCTTGGAGAGCATGGATTATGATTACTGTTTTACCCGGGATGGAATAAATTGGTTAATAGGCACAAATATTACATTATGTTAAGTGTCCTTACAGTCCTCTGTCCTTTAGATCATTGCCAAATGTTATAGGCAACATAGCCACTTTGCCATATAATTAGGAATATTGCAATTAAAAATGAGACATTGTGTTTAAACATTACTTGAAATTTATTAAATTTTT
>NW_007811596.1:0-967 GCF_000696425.1 Galeopterus variegatus | reverse complement strand
GTCAGGGACAAGTGCTTCCAGGGCTGGGCTCAGGATAAGGTGAGTGAGGGTTGGTGCTTGTCTTTTATTGAAAAGTTTGATATTTTGTTCATCACAAAATTTTTTACACTACTTTAAAAAATATTTTTTATGGATTCACATCCCATCAAATTCATCCCTTTAAAATATATAATTCATTGGTTTTTAGTATATTCTCAGAGTTACACAACATCACCACAATCAACTTTAGAACATTTTTATCATCCCCCAAGAAACCCCATACCCATTAAGCAGCCCCGTTCCCTTCTCCCGCTCAGCCCCTGGCAACCACTCATCTGCTTTCTATCTCTATGGATTTGCCCATTCTGGATAATTCATATAAATGGAAACATACATTATGTGGCCTTTTGTTGGCTTCTTTCACTCAGCATAATGTTTTCAAGGTTCATCCATATTGTAGCATGTATCAGAACTTCCATTTTAAAAAAAAAATATTTATTTATTTATTTATTTTGGTAACTTGCCAGTACAGGGATCTAAACCCTTGACCTTGGTGTGATAACACTACGCTGTAACCAAATGAACTAACCCTCCAGTTCACATTCCTTTTTATGAACGAATAATAAACCATTGCGTGGATATGAAACATTTTATTTATCCATTCATCAGTTGATGGACATTTACTTTTTTTTCACTTTTTGGCTATTGTGAGTAATGCTGCTATGAATATTCATGTACAAGTTTTTGTGTGTGGGGCTGGCCCGTGGCTCACTCGGGAGAGTGTGGTGCTGATAACACTAAAGCCATGGGTTCGGATCCTATATAGGGATGGCCAGTTCACTCACTGGGTGAGCGTGGTGCTGACAATACCAAGCCAAGGGTTAAGAACCCCTTACAGGTCATCTTTATAAAATAAAAAAAATTTAAAAAATAAAAAAGTTTTTGTGTGGGTGTATGTTTTCTAATTTTTTTAGGTATTGCATTAATT
>NW_007811595.1:0-967 GCF_000696425.1 Galeopterus variegatus | reverse complement strand
TAGAATTCTGCTGTGAATCCATCTGGTCCTGGGCTTTTCTTTGTTGGAAGCCTTCTGATAATAGTTTCAATCTCCTTTATTGTTATTGGTCTGTTCAGAATATCTACATCTTCTTGGCTCAGTTTTAGTAGTTTGTGTGTGTCCAGAAATTTACCCATTTCCTCCATATTTTCAAATTTGTTGGCATATTGTTGTTTATAGTAGTCGCAAATGATTGTATTTCAGATATATCCGTTGTAATATAATCTTTTTCACTTCTAATTTTTATTTTAGTCTTCTCTCTTCTTTTACAGTTAGCTGTGCTAATGGTTTGTCAATTTTATTTATCTTTTCAAAAAAACAACTTTTTGATTCATTGATCTTTTGTATCATTTTTGGGGTTTCAATTTCATTAAGTTCTGCTCTGATCCTAATGGTTTATTTCCATCTGCTAACTTTGGGTTTGGATTGTTCTTGCTTTTCTATTTCTTTAATGTGAAGTATTAGGTTGTTCATTTGACATCTTTCCATTCCTCTGAAGAAAGCATTTAATGTGATACATTTCTCCCCTTAGTACTGCTTTTGCAGTATCCCACAGGTTTTGGTATGATATATCATTGTTTTCATTAGTTTCAATAAATTTTTTGATTTTCTGTTTGATTTCTTCTTGCACCCACATGTCATTAAGTAGAAGGTGTTTAATTTCCATGTGTTTGTATAGTTTCCAGAATTTCATTTGTTATTGATTCTAATTTTAATCCATTGGGGTCTAAAAAAATTCATGAGATAATTCCATTTTTTAAAAATTTGTTGAGACTTGATTTGTGAACTAACATGTGATCTATCCTGGAGAATGATCCATGTGCTGATGAGAAGAATGAATATTCTTAGGTTGTTCAATGGAATGTTCTGTAGATATCTGCCAAGTCCAATTGGTCTAGGGTGTTGTTTAGATCATGTGTTTCTCTGCTGATTCTTTGCTTAGATG
>NW_007811594.1:0-967 GCF_000696425.1 Galeopterus variegatus | reverse complement strand
CCAAACGCATTCTGTGAGGCCAGCATCACCCTGATACCAAAACCAGAAAAAGACACAATGAAAGAAAGCTATAGGCCAATATCTTTGATGAACATAGGCACAAACATCCTCAATAAAATATTACCAAATAGAACACAGCAACACATCAAAAAATATATATACACCACAATCACGTGGGATTCATCCCAGGAATGCAAGGACGGTT
The DNA here is from genome assembly GCF_000696425.1 of Galeopterus variegatus. NCBI lineage: Eukaryota > Metazoa > Chordata > Mammalia > Dermoptera > Cynocephalidae > Galeopterus > Galeopterus variegatus. The sequence continues at coordinate 762 of NW_007811594.1, read as the reverse complement.
CAACATACACAAGTCAATAAGTGTGATACACCACATCAACAAAATCAAGGACAAAAAACATATGATTATCTCAATAGATGAAGCAAAAGAATTTGACAAAATTCAACATCCCTCCATGATAAAGACTCTCAGACAATTAGGTATAGAAGGAAAGTATCTCAACACAGTAACAGCCATATTCAACAAACCCACCACCAATATCATCCTAAATGGGGAAAATCTGAGCTTTTCCCTTAAGAACAGGAGCAAGACAAGGATGCCAACTCTCATCACTCCTATTTAACATAATACTTCCAATACCTAGGGTGGGTTTTCTACAAAAGCTAGAAATCACTGGGCATCTATTGTGTCTGCAGCTTAAATTTCTCAAGTGATAAAATACACAAGTACAGGACAGTACAGAAGCTACACTTTCCACCAGATCCATTTTTCCTTCCCTGAGAGCCCCCTCTGGTCAGCACAAGAAACACAAGTTCACAGGCATGTGTGTTGAGGACAATGGTGGGTGCAGTGGTTCATGGCTCAGGAAGATCCAACTGGCCTGTGGACATTTGCTGTGGCACTCCCTCCCTAGCTGCTATCCCTGGTTTCTCTGTGAGATCACGACCCTCTGAGAGGCATGAAAGTGACATGCTGTGTCCCACACTCTGTAGGAGTCCTGAACCAGCACATCCAATGGAAGGCACCAACATGCACACCTTCCTGGGTTACCTGGCTTGGCACAGAGTGCCAAGGGGGCATTTACAGCAGCTTCATGTGACA
>NW_007811593.1:0-967 GCF_000696425.1 Galeopterus variegatus | reverse complement strand
GTTGGCCATTTGTATGTCTTCCTTTGAAAAATGTCTATTCATCTCCTTTTAAATTAATTTGTTTTTTTTTTACTGTATAATTTTTGAGTTCCTTAAATAGTCTGGATATTAATCCCCTGTTGGATGTAGAGTTTGCAAATATTTTCTTCCATTCCATAGATTGTTTTTCTGCTCTTTTTATTGTTTCCTTTGCTGTGCAAGAGCTTTTTAGTTTGATATGATCCCATTTGTTTTTATTTTCTTTTGTTGCTTGTACTCTTGGGGACTTACTCATAAAGTCTTTGCCTGGTCCTACTTCCTGGAGTGTTTCCCCTATGTTTTCTTTTAGTAATTTTATAGTTTTGTGTCTTATATTTAAGTCTTTAATCCATCTTGAGTTGATTTTGCTATATGGTGAGAGGTACAGGTCTGGTTTCATTCTTCTGCATAGGGATGTTCAATTTTCCCAGCACCATTTACTGATAAGGCAGTTCTTTTCTCCTTTGTCAAAGATCAGTTAGCTGTAAGTATGTGGGTTGATTCCCAGGTTTTCTCTTCTGTTCCATTGATTGAAGTGTCTATTTTTATGCCAATACCATGCTGCTTTGGTTACAATAGCTTTGTAATATAATTTGAAGTAAGATATTGTTATGCCTGCAGCTTTAAGAAATAAAAGACATCCAGATTGGAAAGGATGAAGTCAAACTGTCCCTCTTTGCAGATAACATGATCTTACATAGAGAAAAGGCAGTAAAAATACCAAAAAACTCTTAGAGCTTATTAACTATTTCAGTAATGTTACAGTGCTGCAGGATACAAACTCAACACCCCCAAATCAGTAGCATTTTATACTCCAATAATGAACTAGCAGAGAAAGAAATCAAGAAAGCAAGCCCATTTACAATAGTCACCAAAAACAAACAAACAAAAAACCTAGGAATCAATTTAACCAAGGAAATAAAAGATCTCTGTAATGAGAACTACAAAA
>NW_007811592.1:0-967 GCF_000696425.1 Galeopterus variegatus | reverse complement strand
GCATGGTGGCTGTTGAGTACTTGAAATGTAGTTAGCACAACTGAGGAACCGAATTTTTAATTTTACTTAAACACAATTTAAATTTAAATAGCTACACATGGCTGGAGGCAACGTCCGTATTGGACAGCTTGCCCTTGGGGGTAGACATTGTAATATCGTGGAGCTTTGGCTCTGTGCTGATGCCCACCGAGCCAGTGGTACTTCATGCTTGAGGGACAGTAGTAAGTCATCCCAAGTTAGGGCAAAATGAGAACATAGGCAGGACTTACCAATATGGGTTGTTAAGTAGAGAAAAGGGAACCTTGGAATGATGACTGACCTGGGATCTGCCCAGGCAGAGGACAGTGTTGCCAAGTGGAGGAATCTGCTTTTTCTTCCCTAAAGATAGCACCGTCTTTGGCCCAGTTCTTTCCCCAATTTTCCAAACTTGTTCATCTTAAAAAATGCAGAGGTTAGGGCCGACCCCGTGGCTCACTCAGGAGAGTGCAGTGCTGGGAGCTCAGTGGCGCTGGGAGCGCCGAGGCCGCAGGTTCAGATCCTGTATAGGGATGGCCAGTGCGCTGCGCGGTGCGGGCGACACTGAGCCAAGGGTTGCGATCCTCTTACCGGTCACAAAACAAACAAGCAAAACAAAACAAAAACAAAACAAAAAAAAATGCAGAGGTTAGTTGGGATATGCTGTCATTGTGCTTCCTTTATTCCACAGTGATAGGACATACAGGAAACCATTGGAAGGTCCAGGGGGAGCCATGTGCGGAGAGGTTGCAGGAGTGTCTGTGGCCTGGCTGGCGGTATACCAGGCCCACCTGCCTCCCTGAACAGAGTGTGATGAAGGACCTGCATGGGCATATCCTATTCCTTTTTTGGAGAACGAGATCATATGAAAATGGCAATTAGGCATAAACCTCCGCCTTTATGCATTGAGCACATCTTGGCTTGTGTTCAGATGCTCCTAACCTACCTCCCC
>NW_007811591.1:0-967 GCF_000696425.1 Galeopterus variegatus | reverse complement strand
GACGGATCTGTAAGGATGTAAACTCAATAATCTTTATGAATTTTGAGTAACTCATAACTCCACTTCCTCACCCAAAGAAGCATTATGAAAAGATTGCTTCTAAATGCTTCAGACAGTCTCTGCACTTCTGATAGATGCCATCCTCTTTACCTTGAGGCATTGGAAATGAATGGGGTTTTTTTTGTTTGTCTGTTTTTGCAAGAGATATAACTGTGTACTTTAGAAGGAGCAAATTGCGTTTTCATGTTTAAGTTCACTATTTTTACTTGATGTGGTGAGATCCAAACACGAAGCATTGCTTTTGACATTATTTCTGGGTTTTCCATGTCCCAGGACCACTGCATCATTATACCGAAACACACCATCACAAGATAAATGTGATGTTGAAAACCTGGAAATAGTGTAACATCTCATTCTATGTCCAGGTTGTTTATGACAACTGTAACTTTAACTACTGAAACAATTTAATTTATCTGAGTAATGACAACTTGAATAAAATTGTATGTGCTATGTTGTGTCTTTTAAGAAAAAATTATAATCTTCCAAGTGTTATGAGTTTGTTTAGAAACAAGAAAAAAGAGCTCTCATTTCTAAATGAAAAGGTAATTTTAACTTGCACGAAAGTCTGTTTTACATAATCTATATCTTGAACTATCACATTATGCTATAAAGTAAAATTTGAAGTACATTCAAAGGTCTTAAATTGTATGACCGATTTCTGAATTTTAATTCAAGTTTTTCTTTCAGTAACTATGATTTTCAATTTTTATGGCCTTTCTTTAAAAGAAATTTTTGTAGTTTTCTTTGCATATTTAAATGTGTGTGTGTGCACATGTGTACATGTGCATGTGTGCGTGCATGGGCACGCATCTGTGTGTAGGCATGTACCCACTGCCCGCCTCTTCCACCACATGCTAACTGGTGCATCACTCCCTGTCTTGTGTTTAACGTGTTTCCAACAGCTTGG
>NW_007811590.1:0-967 GCF_000696425.1 Galeopterus variegatus | reverse complement strand
TACAAGTGTTTTCTTCCAGTCTGTTGCTCATGTTATTACTTTGTATATTATTTAATTTACAGAACTAAAAATCAGTAATGTAGAAAAATGTATCAATCTTTTTAAAAGTCTTACAACTTTTTTGTCTTTTTAAAGAAGATATTTTACACACCCCAAATTATATGCACATTCTCCTGTATTTTCTGTTAATTTTTGACATTTAAATATGTATTCATCTGAAATTTACTTTTACTGTATGTAAAGTTGTGGTAGGCAGTATAATGCCCCCCTCCCCTACATGGACAAGATGTCCATGTCCTAATCCCTGGAACCTGTAAAAATGTTAAGGGAATTAAGATGCAAATAAAATTAAGGTTGGAAATCAGCATACCTTGAGATAGTGTATTAGTTTCCTACTGCTCCTGTAACAAATTAACACAAACTTAGTGGGTGAGAACAACACAGATTTATTCTGGATGTCCTTCTAAAGGACAAGAACCACAGAACCACAAAACCACATTCATTTCTTTGCCTTTTTCAACTTCTAGTGGTCACATGTATTCCTTGATTTGTGGCCCCTTCCTCCATCTTCAAAGCTCATCTTTCAGATCTCTTCTTCTGTCATCATATCTCCTTCACCTCTCTGTCATCAAGTCTTCCTCTGCCTCCCTCTTGTAAGAACACTTGTGATTATATTTAGATCCCACTCAGATAATCCAGGGTAATCTCCCCATATCAAGATCCTTAACTTAATTACATCTGCAGAGTTCTTTTTGCCATATAAGGTAGCATTCATGAGTTGTAGGGATTCAGACCAGTTTTTCTTTGGAGGCCATTATTCAGTCTGCCACACATAGGCAGAATATTTTGAATTATCCAGGTGGAGGCCCAATGTAATCAAAGGATTCTTACAAATGGAAGAGGAAAGCAGAACAAAGAGAATCAGAGGTGGTAGTACGAAAAAGACTCAGTCCGACATGGCTGGCTT
>NW_007811589.1:0-967 GCF_000696425.1 Galeopterus variegatus | reverse complement strand
ATAATCAACCACATTGTATATTGATAAAATTAAATTAAATTTTTAAAAAAAGAGAGAGAGATTGAAATGAGCACAATACAATGTAGTATATCAGTCAGGTAGATACAATTCCTTGAGAAAGTTACTTAATGTCTGCTGAGTTTACACTTCCATATCCATATTACTCAGTCCATTCAGGCTGCTATACCGAAGTACCTCAGTCTGGGTGCTTTATAAACAATAGAAATTTATTGCTCACAGTTCTGGAGGCTGGAAGTCCAACATCAAGGTGCCAGCAGATTTGGTGCCTGGTGAGGTCCTATTCCTCATAGGTGATGCCTTCTTGCTGTGTCCTCACAATGACAGAAGGAGGAAGGGCACTCCCTGAAACCTCTTTTATAAGGGTACTGAATTCCATCTGTGAGAGCAGAACCCTCATGACTTAATCACTTCCCAAAAGACTCCACCTCTTATTACCACTACAGTGAGGATTAGGTTTTAACATAAATTTTGGAGGAACATGTTTGGACCATAGGTCCCTGCAATGAAATTAATGTCCCAGCTTCATGGAGTTGCTGTATGGATTAAATGAGGTAACGTACTCTAAGTGCTTAGTATCATGCCTGGCATGATAATAGGCACGATACACGGTAACCCATGGCACCCAGTAGGTCCTGAGTGGCTGCTGAGAATACTAACAGGTGTTTGCAGTTTGCCTGTTGCAGAAGGGGATGTGGCATGTGGGTGAGTCCAGTCAGATCTCAGTGCAAATCCAGGACAGAGTTTGATTATTCATAGCCTTAACATTGTGTTGCCATCATTTATTTTTATTTTTAGTATATTTATTTATATTTAGTTTGCTTTTATTTTCAAAAGTAAATGTGACAGGTGAGAGAGCTAGGGTAGACTGTGGGTAATTAGTACTTGAAAAAAAGTTTAGTTAGAGTGGCATATTTCTTTTCTGTCTCTTAACACCTTGAAATACTAT
>NW_007811588.1:0-967 GCF_000696425.1 Galeopterus variegatus | reverse complement strand
CAGGACCTCCTCTGAGAATTTCTGGTCACTGGGGAGACTCCGGCACCCAATTCCAAGACCCACTCTGAGGCCCCACAGGCACCTGGGCCAACCGCCCATCTGCTGGTGCTTGCTTGCTGCTGCAGTAGGCAGCCCCACCCCTGTCCAATCACTTGGTGAGGTAGGTGAACCCTGGACACAGATGCCAGGTGGGAGCCCCAGGTTTGCACTTGCTTGGAGCTAACTCTGAGCTGTGTCCCCTGCACCCAGGTTGACTAACATAACCTTGCTCAGGTGTACAAATTCACTGAGCCCTTCCAGACACCTGAGGCAACCACACCTTTTGTCGGGAGTGGGTCCCCCAACTTAAAGACAAGAAAACTGAGGCTTAGCATGTTAAGTGGCTGGCCCAGAAATACTTGGTGATTCCAAAAGTAAACCTGCCGTTTTCCTCCCAACGTGGTGGGCACCATCACCAACCCTGACCCAAAAGCTGCTACTGACACCCCTTGAATCCTCCTCCCTTGGCCCCACCTCCCACCAGTCCCCCCTCCACATTTGCATATACCTCCTCCCACCTCCCCACAGCTCTGACCCCAGCCCAGGCATGCCTATCCCACCTGGACCCCCACCAGCCTCCATGCTGGTCCCCCCAAATCCACCACTGGCCCATAGGAGGCTTCTTAAAACCCCGTTTCCTCTGAGGAGGAAGTTCAGGGAGTTTTATCCTCAGCTTAAAAACCTCTGGGAGGAGCTGCCTGGTTAGCTCTGTTGGTTAGATCAGGGTTCTGGTGACAGCAAGGTCCAAGTTTCAATTCCTTGTTCAGGTGTGCCTCAGTTCACCCCCACCTCCACCCCAGGCTCAGAGAATCAATGAAGGAAGAAGACACTGCACAAATATTTTTTGGAATGAACCAATAAATGAACGAATATTGGAATATATTGAGGAATGAGTGATACGTGAGTGAGAGAATGAATGAATGAGTAT
>NW_007811587.1:0-967 GCF_000696425.1 Galeopterus variegatus | reverse complement strand
AAAAAAAAAAGTTTTAAGGTAGAGATTTCATCCTGAGGTTCAGGGTTTCATCCTGTTTACAGGGGCTCACAGGGGATAAGAGACCCTGGCATGGAAGGAGGGCACGTCCCAGAGCCAGATCTGTGGTCGAGCCCCTGGTCAAGAGTCACAAAATGGACAAGGTACCAGCGCTGGAGTGAGGACTCTGATGTCTGGAGCCATTTCCTCCAACGATGGTTCGTGTTGTGCTCTTGCAGAAAGTCCCGGTCTTCTCTAGAACCTGCAGGTTACGTCCACGTCATGGAGTTATTAGCAGAGTCAAGGCCAAAACACACCACTCCACCCAGGCAACAGCCGTGGGAAGCTTCAGTTCCAGGTCTCCATGCATGATTCAGCCAAAGTTCCCAGAAATGGTGCTGGTACTTCCCAGGTGATCTGAATTCTGTACCCAACTCTCCAGAGTAGATGTCATTCCATTCTCTGCCTTGAAATGCGATTTGCCCCTTGCCCTCAGTTCCTCCACGTCAAATGTCCTAATCTGCTGCTCCCTCCATGCACCTGGGGATGTGTTTCTTGGCTCGGGGCTGGTGACACTTCTGCTGTGATGCTTGAGCACTTAGCACCTCTGTGATCCCTACATATGCCTGTCCTCACAGGCCTTCCCACAGTTACCAGAACATGCGCTTAGTTCTGTTGTTTTATATTTTCCTCTCCCATAGCCTTTCCTCTCCCTCTGAGAGTAGTTTTCTCTTATGAGATTTTAAGGCATACTCTCTCTTATTCTGTTTTTCATAAAATATTTCTGCAATTTATTTGGCGGCTGCCGTAAGAAATGTGTTTGTACTGCCCTGTTTTTATCCGTGTCCTGCAGCACAAATCAATCATTCAATTCTCCCCAGTCTTTGTGTTTTGGGGGGTTTGTTTTTCTTGAGAGACCACAGTATCCACACCCTAAAATAGGTCCCGTGAAGATAACATAAAGGACATA
>NW_007811586.1:0-967 GCF_000696425.1 Galeopterus variegatus | reverse complement strand
GAGTGCCTAGTACAGATGCAGTCCCAAAAGCCTATCAAAGTGGTGAAAGTGCAGTATGGGGCCAATTTTGTTAAGCCTTTGTGATTGCTATTCCAAATACTAAGACTTTAATTCACAGTGCTCACAGACTAGAATTTAGCTCTTAGCCACTAGGCAAGGATGGGAAGGGAGGCACCGCGAGGGCTGGAGTCAGTAGCTGCCACTTCTCAACAGTGTGACACGAGGTAAATTACTTAATCTGTCTGTGCCTGAGTTGTCTCATCTCTAAGATGCGAGTGTAACAACTACTTCACAATGATATAGTGAGGATTAAATGGGATGATGTACATGGGGGCATTTAGCATAGTGCCTTTCACATGGTATACTCAATAGACGGTAGGTAATTATTATTTATTTATTTATTTTTAATTGAAACATAATTGATTGTATATACCCATGGGGTATAGAATTGAATATCAATACCTGTGTGTAATACATGATCCTCAAATCAGGATAATTACTATATTTGTATTACGATTACAATGTAATCATTTTTTTGTGTCCCTTACCAATTTCTCACTAATCTCCTCTCCCCCTCCCCCTTTCCTAACTCTGGTGGCCTCAGTTCTGATCTCTCCTTTTGAAAGTTCAACAATTATTGTGATTATTGTGTCTTTCCTTCTTTTTTTAAATTTTGTTTGTTTGTTTTATTTTTTAGCTCCCACTTATGAGTGAGGACATGTGGTATTTCTCTTTCTGTGCCTGACTTATTTCACGTAACATAATTTTCTCTAAGTTCTCCAAGTTGCTGTGAATGGCAGAATTTCATTCCTTTTTATGGCAGAGTAGTATTCCAATGTGTATATATACCACTTTTCCTTATCCAGTCACCTGTCGATGGACATTTAGGTTGGTTACAACTCTTAGTTATTGTAAATAAAGCTGCAATAAATATGGGACTGCAGGTATCCCTTCAACATGATGATTT
>NW_007811585.1:0-967 GCF_000696425.1 Galeopterus variegatus | reverse complement strand
CGGGTCTTGGGCCTCTCCGGGGAGCCACCTCTCTGGTCAGCTTGGACTCTGCTGGGCTGCTTGATCACGGGGCATTACCGCAGAGTGTGTGGTCTCTGCTGAGCTTCCACTTCCCGTGCCGGACTTCTCCCTGTTCCGTGCGCTCTAGCCCAGGCTGCTGGATCACGCAGTGGCGGCCCCACAGAGTGTGTGGTTTCTGTTGAGTCTCCTCCTCCCTAGCTGGACGTCTCCCCACTCTGTGCACACTGGGGTGGGCTGGGATGTGTCTTCTGCAACCCTCGTCTATTGGCTGGGCCTTCAAGTCCCTGCTTGGCCAGGAAGTCTTCCAGGTTTCTGCTAGGTGCAGATGACCAGTTGCTCTGGGTGCCTTTGTAGCACTGTGTAGATCTTTCTTGGGACTTATCACCTTCCTCCTGGTATCGAGGTTATTTGTGCACTTGTCTTATCTCCCACACCAGAGCATGAGCTACTCGGGGAAGGAGCCCACAGCACACGGTTCACCTTTGAATCCCCCCGGTGTGTACCAACTCTGGTGCCTGCCCACAGACAGATCTCCGGCAGGTTCAAGCGAACTTGGGAATGCTCCAACCACACTATTCCTAACCAGAAATTGGTTAGGCGTTTTTCCAAACTGGTGGCCGTAGAGATGGTATCTGCCTCCCAGTAACAGGAAGTTTACCGGGGGGCTGGAGCGCAGGGTGCGGTGGAGTGACAGTCAGCCCGGCCCGCACTTCCCTGCCCTCCCGACGCTGGCCAGGGATGCCCCAAGCCACCAGCCCCACCAGAGAACTGCAGAGGGAGTGGGAGGGGAAGCCGGCCCGCAGGCCCCAGGAAGCCCCGTGCTGGGACAAGCAATTGGGAAGGCTCAGTGAGGAGCCAATCTGGGTGAGGAGGACAGGCCTGGCCGAGCCAGGCTGGAGCCGCCACCACCCGAGAAAATGGAGGCAGCCCCGGGGCCGGGGGGGGG
>NW_007811584.1:0-967 GCF_000696425.1 Galeopterus variegatus | reverse complement strand
TGGGATGAGAAGTGTCAGAACCCAGTGGAACATTCTGAGCTGTAGAAACAAGTGTAGCCTGTGTCCCCCACCCCCACCCCTGGCAAAGTCCATTTGATTCACTGTCCTGGGATGTGGCCTGGGCTTTGGGCTTTTTAAAAGCTCTTGAGTACTTTCAATGCACAGCCCAGGTTGGGAAGGCTGATCTAAAGCAGTGGTTGTCACACTCCAGTGTGCATCGGAATCACCTGGTGGGCTTGTGGAAACACAGACAGTGGGCGCCGCCACTAGAAATCCTGATTTAGGCAGTATGGGGTGGGGCCTAATAACCTGCATTTCTAATATTTTCCCAGATATGCTGATGCTGTTGATCCTGGGAACACACCATGAGAACCACTAAAGCAGGAGGGATGGGAGATGCTTGAGAAAGACCCAGGTGTAGGTGCTTCTGGGTGGACAAAAGGCAGTAATTCTAGAGAACTTGCAGCATTAGGGTAAGGTGGGCAGTAGAGCAAGAACTCAACGTGGCACAAGTAGGTGGGCATCCCCCGAGTATGTACAGCCTGACAATTGAAAGAAGTTCTTGCCAGAAGTACAAGCAAGCAGCCAGGTATAGAGATACCCATCTTAAAGAAGAAGACCCATCTTTGGGCTGTGTCCCAGTCCCTGGAGGCCAGAGCCAAGCCTGTCCCTGACAGACAAGGTCACAGAGAACCGAGCATGGATCCAGTTATTGATTGGGGGTCCCAGGAAGATGGAGAAGCAGAGTTAGCAGAGCCCAGGTGACGGACAGATGTCCAGTGCCAGAACTGTAGGAGCCACGAAGTTTGGAGTTCCCAAGACTCATCCAGAGAAGCCCAGTATCCACCCATTGAGACTTTGGTTAGGGGCTCAGGGGTGAGCATAATTAACCCACCTCTCCCTCCACTTCTAGTCTAGGTGGCCCTGTATCAATTTAATAACACTGCTGGGGGAGGGGTGCGGAGGG
>NW_007811583.1:0-967 GCF_000696425.1 Galeopterus variegatus | reverse complement strand
GGAAGACTTACTCTGCTGGTAACTCTCGGAAAAGCACAAGGGCTACTTCCCTGAATCCACCGGCACAAATTTCCTTGTGTCTCGTTGGCCTGAATAAGGTCAAGTGTCCATTCGTGAATCAATTCCTGTAGCTGGAGAGCTTCGCTGATTGGCTGCAGATATCCAGGCCCCGCCCCGTGGGCTGAGGGGAGCCAATCCTATCCAAACAGCACGACCAGAGTGGGAAGGGCTGTATTGCCCTACAGCGGGGGCGTGGGCCTGGGCCCAGCAAAGCGCAGGCTTCGTGCAGGCGGAAGGGGAGGTGAGGGGACCCAGGTTTGACTCTCCCCGCAGAGTCACAGTTCCACATTTGGGCGTGAATCTTATAAACTCTCAGAGTCCAACCATGTTCGTGGAGTTTCTCCTCCTGCGGGGCCTCTGCTAGGTGCGAGGAGGGGAGGAGAGCCGTGCCCGCGTGGAGCGCGGTGGGGGAACCGCAGCTCCGGCTCTGTCTCTCCTGGATGCCCTGTTGGAACAGCACTCACAGGACATGATGAATCTTAAGTCCAGTTCCCCCCAACACTGGACCCCCGTAGTCCTCCTACCGACAGGGCTGGGAGCCGAGTCCTCGGAAAACACAGGCCCTGTCCCACGCCCTTGGGCAGACCACGGTTCCCCCCAGCGGCTCTTGAGAGGTTCGCCACTTTTCAGACGCACCCTCCCCTTGTTATAAAAGCATTTTCACGCCAAAACCCACTAATTTAATATACTCTAAAAGAGTTATTTCTGTATTATGCTTTCAGGCGAAGACACTTGTCATTTGCTTCCTGGACCTACCGTGTGTAAGCAGAGACTATCACGTGGAATACACCTGAACTACGGGCCAGGTTTGGACGGACAATACTGCTTTGCTTTGGCCTCAGGTACCAAGGCGGGAGGGGTGGCATCTTCCACGGCCTGCAGGCCATCGCCCGTGCGGCCATTTCAT
>NW_007811582.1:0-967 GCF_000696425.1 Galeopterus variegatus | reverse complement strand
TTATATATGATGTTATCTGTTAGTTTTTCATAGCTACTCTTTACCATGTGAAAGATCCCTTTTATTCCTGGGTTGCTGGTAGTTATTATGGGTGTGTGTTTATTTTTTAAATATATTTTTCTGCCCTTATTGAGATGATTACATAGTTCTTAATGCTAATTTTTGGTCTGCAAATATAGTAAATTCATTTGCTACATTTTTGAATATTAAACCGATCTTTCATTCCTTGGATAAATCCAATTTGGTCAGGCTGCATTATATTTTTTAATAATTGCCAACTTTCTTCACTATAATATTGCTAATAATTTATGTGTCTATGTTTATGAGGAATATTGATTTGTAGTTCCTTATTTGTAATGTCTTTGTCTAGTTCTGGTATCGGGATAATGTTGATTTCATAAAATGAGTTGTAGTAAGTTTCCTATATGTTAATTTTCTGGAAAAGTTTTTTTTTGAAAAATCGGTTGATTTCTTTTTAAATATTTGGTAGGATTGCTCATAAATCCGTCTGGGCCTCGAGTTTTCTTTGTGAAAATCTTAAAAATATCTATTCAACACATTTAATAATTAAACACCTGATCATGTTATCTCTTTCTTCTTCATTGAACTTTGGGATTTGGCATCTTTCAAAAAAGTTGTTGATCTGGGTTGTATTAGTTGACAGGAAATGGTCCATAACATTTTTTTTTTCCCTTTTGTCTTTTTTCGTGACCAGCAATGGATCGCAACCCTCAGTGTCACGCCTGCACTGGACCGGGACCGGCAACGGGATCGCAACCCTCGGTGTTGCTCCCACACCATGCTCAGCCACTGAGCGGCCAGTCTGTATGTGGGATCCGAACCCTCGGCGGGAGCGCCGCCATGCTCCCAAGCGGCGCACTGTAGCAGTGCTCCACCGGGCCGGCCCGGTCCATAACATTTTAATGTTATTCTTCCATTATCTGTAGGATTTGTAGCAATGCCCTTT
>NW_007811581.1:0-967 GCF_000696425.1 Galeopterus variegatus | reverse complement strand
GCAAAGCTTCTGTCTGAAGACAAGGAGATAGCACTTTAGAGACCCAGAGCTCTAAGTTTATGGGTTGAATTATGTTTTTCCAAATCATATGTTAAAGTCTCAACTCTCATTCCCTCCAAATGTTACCATATTTGGAAATAGAGTCATTGCAGATATAATTAATTAAATTAGGATAGATTCATTATGGAATAAAATGGGTCCCTAATCCAATATTACTGGAGTCCTTATAAGAAAGGAAATTTGGAGACAGACACACACAGACAGAATGCCATGTGAAGATGAAGTCCGTTCAGTGACGCTTCTATAGGACGAGGAATACCAAAGATTGCTAGAAAACCACCAGAAGTTAGGAGAGAGGCCGCTATAGGACGAGGAATACCAAAGATTGCTAGAAAACCACCAGAAGTTAGGAGAGACGCCTGAAACAAATCCTTTCCTCACAGCTCTCACAAGGAATTAACCCTGCCAACAGCTTGATCTTAGACACTAGCCCCAGACTGTAAGACAATACACTTTTGTTGTTTAAGCTAGCCAATTTGAGGTGCTTTGCTACATCAGCCCTAGTAAACTGAAACAAGTAGGGAAGAATGTTGAGGTGCTCTTTTGCCTCAAAGTATTTTCTGGTAAATTAATGATGTGAGGCCAAAAACTTAAAAATTTGAGCAGAAAACAATAACTAAGAGACTGGAAAACTGAACCAAGTATTTAGCAGTGTCATGTGACTGTGAGGAAAAATTTGGTATTCAGTCTTCCAAAACAGCCAGGTTTGGGGGCCAAAGTTCAAGAGAGAAAGTTAAACACTGACATTACCTAGTGTCTTTCTTTTCTAGACATTTAAAGACTTGTAAGTGGAGAAAAAGAAGAATAGAATGAAGCTTTTGACAGTCTTACAGTGCTGGGGAGACAAAAAATAAAGTGGGGGATGCTTTAGGAACCATGGTGGGAGTACTGAGGAAAATACACCAGA
>NW_007811580.1:0-967 GCF_000696425.1 Galeopterus variegatus | reverse complement strand
AAGGAAAATATCAATGAAAGATGAGATGGGTGGATTTGCTAAGGCATACAGATGGGTTTACCAAGTTTGATGGGAATCAAATAAGATAAAGCATATCCATGGACTGTACTATAATGTTAGACATGATTCCTGTTACTCTTGGCATAAGGTACTCTAAACCAGCAGAGAAGGTGAGAAGAATATATAATAACATATCACAGGAATTTATGTAAACTGAACCCAGCCTCAGCATGAAAATTAGGGCACTAAAATGACAGATTCTCCATTGTTTACACATGACACTTGTGTTTTTGGTGGCTGGCCAGTACAGGGGTCTGAACCCTTGACCTTGGTGTTATAACACCCCACTCTAACCACCTGAGCTAACTAGTCAGCCTCTACACATGACACTTCTAATGCTACATTTTATACTATAGCATTTTAACAAAAAATCCTTTCCTTTAATTATTTACCTTGTGCCTATTACTACATATATGAACCCTAGACAGCTACACCAGACACAGACTCTGATAGCCAGTTTACAAGCTGGTTAAGAAGCTTAAGCAAAAACTATAAAAATGTCTTCCTCCATATTTGAGAATTGCATAAGAAGAGCCCCCATCTTTTATACCTCGTCCCCTCCCCCAGACACCCTGGGTAGTTTAATGTACTCTGTTGTTGCTCTGCCCAGACCTTATTTGCTGGGCTGGTGCACCTATCCCCAGTCGATGTGAATGTTGAAATGCTAACTTCTCATAGTTGCCCTTTTCTATGAGAATTGCCATTGTCCAAAAGGGAGCTAAGGTAACACATACCCCATAGACCATAACAAACGCTTGAATGACACAGAAGGTACAAAGGCCACTTGCCTTGCCTCAAGATGTACCAACTCTAAGGTGCAATTCTAGAGCCCTCCATTAAATCAGGCTCAACTTGGACTCCAGCTAGGACTACATCCTTGCTTAGTTCTTCCCCTGTCCAAACCTGC
>NW_007811579.1:0-967 GCF_000696425.1 Galeopterus variegatus | reverse complement strand
AACCCACAAAGATTTGCATTCCATCTGTTTTCCTAGCTGTTCTTACCCTGTGTAGTAGTATTCTGTAATATCATTAAAATCACTGCCGCTAATTATAGAGAGCTTGCTTCATTCCATGTACTAAGTGCTCTATGAAAATTAGCTAATTTATTCTTGTTAGTAATCATCCCTAGGAGGCGGGTATCATAATCCCTTATAATAAATTAGGAAACTGGGACTAAAATAGGTAAAGCGCCTTAACCAACCCTAGACAGCTGGCGAGTGCAGAGTCCAGATTTCAGTAGAAATCTAACCAACTAGAAATCATCATCTATTAACCATGACCCCACTTCATACCTCTTAAGGAGATGCCGAGAAGATACTCGTAATAAAGGTTCTAAGTAAACACCCATGCCTGGGGAAGAACTAGCCTTAAACATCTTATTCCAACTTAGTCCGCTCACTACTCAAAGAGTGTCCATTGTAAAACTGAGCAGAAATCAGGTCCTTGAAATTTCTGCTCATGGCTGTTTGTCCTGCCTTATAAGACTATGTAAAATAAGTCTAATACTTGAATGGGAATCTTTTTGCTGCAATGGCCATATTTCCTTTAAATCTCTTTTTTCCAATTGCCCTTAAATGATACCAGCTGAATGTTGCTTCCCTGACACTCTTTGCACTATGAGATAGAGATAGCACTTTGCTTCTTCCTCTTACAGGTCACTTGCTACACCATATTGTAGGCAAGTTAATCATCTATACACAATTAGACTTTAATAATGAATGTTTGTCATTTGTTTGGATGGATGATCCCTCATAAATCCTTCTCCAACCCAAATTCTTTAGACACTGCACAAATTTTTAAAATTTTATTTTATTTTTTGTTATTTTAATTTATCAATACACAATATAGTTTATTTTCATGTCCCTTTGCCAATTCCTCCTTTTCCTCCCTCCCTCTCCCCTACCCCCATCAACATCATCCGTT
>NW_007811578.1:0-967 GCF_000696425.1 Galeopterus variegatus | reverse complement strand
TGGGCTAATACAGCTTCTTTCCAAGACAGAGCAATGAGTAACCTGTTGTCACAACTAACATGATTAAAAATACTCATCAAAGTTTCCAAACTTAAGTTGTAATAGGATTAAGTAAAATTTGCTTTTCTATATTTGTTACTCTTCCACTAAACAAAGCTTTTCCATAAGTGTGTAATTCTACAAAATAATTTTATAAACTCATAAGGATACAAATAAACAGCTGAAGAAATTAAGAAACAAATAAGCAACATAAAAGTTTTTCAACTGTAATTTTCAACATTAAAAACTTTCAGAGCTAGAAAACATTTTCCATTAAGCAGCACAGTATTTTCAAAGACACGAGATGAATCTCACATATATGCATTTATTCATAAGCATTCACCAAGTGTGTACTGAGTGCCTACTATTACTGAGCACTGTCTTGGTTTCTGGTTACATGGTGAAAAACTGCAGATTTCTTTCCTGTGTTCATGGGGCTTACAAGAAAGAGAGTTAAGAAACAAGGAAGTTTGGATTGAAATAGAATGGATTGAATTATGGGGCAGGAAGGATGAAGAAGAATGCATGGGGCAGGATTCAGAAATATGAAAGTTTAAGGTGTGCTCAGGCCTCATACAGAAGGACAATTGAGATGTAACTGTGAGTAAATGCAGGAGAAGCAGGCTGGAGATAAAACTACAGCCAATTATGCAGCATACAAGATGAGAGTTTCGTTTATTGACTTTTTTAAAAAAAATAGTTTTTCTAAGATGATTTGTGATAGTTTGCAATAAACAATGTAGACATAAACTGTGCAGTAAATAGTTAACTTTGCATGCCTGATGTTGTTCTTTACAAGGTCTTACTTACAAGGCTGACTTTTGTCTGGCATTTGGGAACTTGACTTTAAGAATTTTTTCTGCACTGCTAACTGATGCCTATCTTGTAAGTGTGGGAAACCAAACCCTGCTCTACCACCTGGTCTACA
>NW_007811577.1:0-968 GCF_000696425.1 Galeopterus variegatus | reverse complement strand
GGACTGCAGAGCACTGGTTTCACTGGTTTTATTCTGGCTGGAAAGAGAACCAAAAACAATATGTTAATCTCTTGTAGAAGCACCAAGAATGGGGATGTGTCATACAGGGGAAGACTTTCTCTCAGTAGAAAAAAACAACATAGGGCCGGCCCGGTGGCGCACTGGATAAGTGCGCCGCTTGGGAAGCGCGGCGGTGCTCCCGCCCGAGGGTTCGGATCCCACATACAGACCGGTTCCCGCTCACTGGCTGAGCGAGGCGCGGGAGCAACACCAAGGGTTGCAATCCCATTGCCGGTCCCCGGTCCGGTACGGGGGTAACACTGAGGGTTGCGATCTGTTGCCGGACACAGAAAAAGACAAAAAAAAAAAAAAAGAAAAAAAGAAAAAAATAACATAGAGTTGTTATTCTTGATAAATAAATCTGATGAAAAGTCCCAGATAACAAACAAGTATAGCATTGGATGTCAGAGGGTTATGTATGGAAAGAGGTAATATCAAACCAAAATTTATTTTGTCCTGTAAGTATTAAAAAACAATTCCTCAGATGTGAATTATTAGAACAGACACATTACTTAAACAAAAGAATAGTTACATTTTTCTGTAGGTAATATGTGCTCTAACTATTTAAATGTCCAGTCTGCCTTACTAATGTGTGAACACATATTTTTGTGTGTGTGGCTTTTTTTAAAGGATCACTGTTCAAGAAGATCCAGAGGGGATAAATGGGAAACGAAGGTTTGGACCTTATAAGATGATAGAATTTTAAAGAAAATCAAATCTACCAAAATACAAAACAGAAACAGGAGACAAAAGTTGAGTCTTTAGTTGATAAATTTAGCAGCTTGGGTGAGTTTCTTCAGTCACAAAACTCCATAAAAGTGAATGAAAGGTGATTTTTCAATATTCGCTTTGCATCCCGTTTTGCTCTTCTCTTCTATCTCCCAATTTTCCTTTCCTTCATCTCTTTC
>NW_007811576.1:0-968 GCF_000696425.1 Galeopterus variegatus | reverse complement strand
TGCCTCTGGTCCCTGGGCAGGCCCCAAGGTGCTGGTGCCATGTGCCTGGTTGTGGGAGAGGTCCCCTTCTCCATGTTCTGGGCCCCTGGGCAGCCCCCAAGGTGCTGGTGTGGTGTGCCTGGTTGAGGGAGGGTGGTCTGGTCCCCTTCTCCATGTTGCGGGTCTCTGGGCAGGCTCCAAGGTGCTGGCACCATGTGACTGGTTGTGGGAGGAGGGTCTGTCCCCTTCTCTATGCCTTGGGTACCCAGGTGGGCCCTGAGGTGCTGGTGTTTTATACCTGGTATGGGAAGAGGGTCCAGTCCCTGGTTCCATACCTCAGGTCACTAGGTGGGACCTGAGGCACTGGCTTGATATGCCTGGTTGTGGGAGAGAGGTCTGGTCCCCTTCTCCATGACTCAGGTCCCCAGGTGGGCCCTGAGGCATTAGTGCAGTGTGCCTGGTTGTGGGAGAAAGGTCCAGTCCCCTTCTGCATCCCTCTGGACCAAGCTGGCCCCTAGGTCCTGGCATGGTGTGCCTGGTTGTGGGAGAGAGGTCTGGTCCCCTTCTCCTCAACTTGGGTTCCTGGGTGGGCCCTGAGGTGCTGGCATGGTGTGCCTTGTTGTTGGAGGAGGGTCTGGTTCCTGGTTCCATACCTCGGGTTACTGGGTAGGACACAAGGCACTGGCTTGGTGTGCCTGGTTGTGGGAGGGAGGTCCAGTCCCCTTCTTCAGGCTTCAAGTCCCAGGGTAGGCCCCGAGGCACTGGCGCAGTTTACCTGGAAGTGGGAGTGGGGGTCCGGTCCCTGGATCTAAGCCTCTGGTTCCCAGGCAGGCCCCAAGATGCTGGTGGTATACCTGGGCCGGAACTAATTTTTTGTCCTTTGCTTCTAACATGGGGGAATTTCCTGTGGGAACCAGTACTTGAGCTTTGTGGTTGAGCTAAGTTGCTGCTTTGCTGCTGTTTCCCTAGGGAAGGCTTTTTGTGCAGCT
>NW_007811575.1:0-968 GCF_000696425.1 Galeopterus variegatus | reverse complement strand
TTTCAAAGATGGATTTACTTATACATTCACATGTGTGGGTCTTTCCAAGTTCCTGAGTTTCAAACACATAAGAAAATCGCATTTCTGCAAGTAAAAATGACCCTAAGAAAGCTAAACAACAAACAGAAAATTATTTCCATAAATGACAAAGTTTTATTATTCTTTTTTACAGGAGGAGGTTTACCAACCATTCAGAAACAAGTAAAACCTTGCATTCTGCTCCATTCCAAATTGCATAAAGGGCAGGACCAGGTAATTCATAAAAGATAAATATATAATTGCCCAATAAGCACATGAAAAATGTTCCAATTTCCAGTAGTCACAGAAACACTTTTTTACACATTAACACTTCTTTACACATTAACGTGGTACCAATTTTCATTTGTTTAGAACAAAATAAAATATGTAATACTTGTAAGTTGGAGAGTGGTTAGTATTTTTAACCCTTCAAGTAGAAGTATAATTGGTTTTATTGTTTTAGAAGTCTTTATTTAGTCTACATGTCAATTGATCCAATTTGTAAAAATACTTCATAATATGATAAAATGTTCACTTTATTACTTTAATAATTCTGAGCCTTTGAAAACATATATTTGCTCACAGAATGCATAACATTAATTAATAAATTTTTAAGAAAAAGACTGAAAAATAATAGATTAAAATATTAGTGGTTATTTTAAAAATCATAGACTGTTAGGTGACTTTATTTTTTGCTTTTCCATACTTTTCACATTTTCTAAAATTATCATCATTTTGTTCATATTGGAGAAAATAATATAAAACATTGTATACGTGTGTTAAAAAAATATACCTACCAACCATGGTTTTCTTGCTAAGAAATTTTAATATCTAGTTCATTGAAGAGTTTTAAAACCCTACCTGTATTTAAACAGTGCATAGATAAGTGGCAGTAGAAAGTTAATTTTATGCATATGACTTATGAAGAATGAGAGACTATATATATATAT
>NW_007811574.1:0-968 GCF_000696425.1 Galeopterus variegatus | reverse complement strand
ATGTATTTGGTATGATCAATATCAATGCAATTATAAATGCTACTTTATAATAATGTAGACCACACACATTTGAATATTAAGGTAATTTGAAAATATCATGTATGATTACTTAGTGATCAACTGTACTCAGCCCTGGCTGTGCATTAAAATTATTGAGGATCTTTTAAAAAATACTGGTGCCTGGGCCCTACACCCGGAGATTCTGATGTAATTGGTTTGGGAAATGGACCACACACTATGTTGTCAAATGTCCACAGGTTATTCCAATGTACAGTGAAGACTGGGAACCATTGTCATAACCACTGTTGCATCTTAAATGTGGTCCATGGACAATATCAGCCTCCCTGGAGATCTTTAAAAATTCAGACTCTTGTGCCCCAGACTTTCTGAATCAGAATCTGCATTTTAACTAGATCTTGAGGAGATTCATTTACCGCACATTTTTCATAGCACTTTGACTTTAAAAGTGCTTTCATAGTCATTATTCTATTAATTTATCTATGTTTTTTTTTTTTTTGGTCCATTTGAGTGGGAAAAACACACCCAGTTTTTCCCACTATACTCTCACAGCATGGTTCTGACTCAAGATGTGTGGGGATTTCTCCCCACCAGGGAGAAAGTAGTCAGTGGGCACCTGCTGGCTGTCCTCCAATTCGATTCTGATGCTGTCTGCCTGGAGATAGTGTCAGATCCCATAGGTTGAGGGCTTAGTCCCACATGACTGCCCCCAACTTGATGAGCCAGTCACAAGTCTGACCTCAGGAAATTTTGACTGACTAGCTTCAAGTTGGGGTTCCCATGACCTTCTCTTTAGGCATGATTAATTTGCTGGAGCAGCTCACAGAACTCAGAAAAACACTTACATTTACCAGTTTATTATAAAGGATATATATATATATATTTTTCCTTTTTTTTGTCTTTTTTCGTGTCCAGCAACGGATCACAACCCTCAGTGTCGCACCCGTACC
>NW_007811573.1:0-968 GCF_000696425.1 Galeopterus variegatus | reverse complement strand
GGGCCAGAACTAAGTTTTTGTCCTTTGCTTACTTCTAAAATGGGAGAACTTTCTGTGGGAACGAGTACTTGAGCTGTGTGGTTGAGCTGAATTGCTGCTTTGCTGCTGTTTCCCTACGGAAACTTTTTGTGCATATCAGGGTTTAATGGTTGACCTTATAGGTACTTCCAGCTCTCCAGAGACTGGGTGCACCTGGGTTGTGTAGAAACTCTGATCTGGGCCTGAGTTTTTTCATCAAACTGCACTCCATGCAGTTCTGCATTACCAACCAGTCTCCTCTTAGTGGTCCTGTGCTGATTGGAGGGTAGATTGGCTGTCCTTGCTGTGCCCAAATGTTCTCCCAATGGGCCCATCTCCCCCACCGCCCATGCTCCAAACACTTCCCATGGGACGGGCCATGCACTGGTCCCTTGCAATGACTCTCTGGCCTCTGAATGGCTCCCCTTTTCAGCTCTTCTGGCTCCTCACTCCTGCATGGGTCCACGGGAGCCTTATTAGTGGTCTTGCTGTCCTTGGGGCCACCAAAGGCCCTCTTCTCCCCTGCCTCCTCGAAGTAACTCCATCTGAAGGGCACAGCTGTGGCTTCTGCTGGCTCCTGCTCCATGTGCTCAGCAGCTTGAGCCTTAAAGCAGCTGAGACATGAAATGCTCAGAGCAATTTTTTCTTTCTCTAATTGTGGTTTCTCCCACCTTCATGAACTCTGTAGGTGTCTCCTCCTCTTACTCCTAGCTCCAGGGGCCCCAGCTTTGCTGATGTTACATTTTTATAGTTGTAAGTTGGTTGATTTATGGCAGAGAGTGATGCTGTGGACCATCTATATCACCATCTTGGCCAGAACGTGTATTAATAGATTTAGAAATTTTTAACTGATAAAGTGTGGTGGAAATGACAGTCAAGGATCAAAATAAAATTAAAATCTCAGCTAAACATATTTTGCACAGCTTTTCTATTTTTTTTTAATTCAACTG
>NW_007811572.1:0-968 GCF_000696425.1 Galeopterus variegatus | reverse complement strand
GATAAATCACAGCTATTATTTTCGTTTATGCTATGCAGATTTTCTTAGCAGTTTAATATGTGTATCAGATGCTAAGTCTCCCTGTAGTATGGCTCTTCATTTTCTAAACTATATATCCATTACCTTCTTTTTTATTTTTAAGCTGTTACATAAACAAACTTTATTTTAGTAGTTATGTATATAGTGTAAGGTGTACTAGAAAAAGGCATAAAAGACATCAAAATCATGATTTCACAGATTATCACCTTGGAAGAGGTTGATGCATCATTTTTTTTTCTTTTACAGTCAAACAATGTTATAAGATTTTAGGTCAGTCCAATAATAAACCCTCTTCTCCCAAGTTCAAATCCGAATGAAAAATAGATGAAAGAGTTGGACAGGAATAATTCTGAATTCCAGCTTTGCAACTGATAAATGCTGGCCTGGAGGATGTGGCTTAGATTCATGGACACACGTGCATCTTTAAATGAGACAGCCTATTCCACTACGTTGGATAGCTGCCGCCCTCCCTGTTTCCCTCAGTCCTTCCCCTGCCCCAGCATAGGGCTATGACTCCTGCATGAGATCAGACCAGAGCAAAATCTGTCTGTCAGTCGGCAGATTGCACAGACAGAGCCTAGAAGAGACTAAGCCTTATGTGTTTGGCTTCTTTTTCAAACTCCCCGATTAGATAGAGACAAACCTGCCATCCCAAGGGGATCCTAATCAAGGATGGGGATAAAGGCCAGGATCTTTATTCTTGCTGAAGAACCTCTTTACTGAGTATGAAGATAGGCAAAGGGAGACTTGCTCCTGACAAATCTTAATGGAAAGAGATCAAGAAAGTGTTACTACTTAACCCTTTTATCTGGAAAGACCTGGATCTCACACAGAGCCACAAGTCTGCTGGGGAGGAGAAGGGAGTTCGTTCATCTTCCTCCCCACAGCATCTGGGAGATAGCCAGTCACCAGGCACCTGCCACAGGGCA
>NW_007811570.1:0-968 GCF_000696425.1 Galeopterus variegatus | reverse complement strand
TACAGATTCAATGTGATTCCCATCAAAATAACAATCGCATTCTCCACAGAAATAGGAAAAGCAATCCTAACATTCATATGAAACAGCAAAAGACCCTTAACAGCCAAAGTAATCCTGAGTGAAAAAAGTAAAGCTGGAGGCATTACACTTCCTTACTTCAAACTATATTACAAATCTGTAGTAATAAAAACAGCATGGTACTGGCATAAAAACAGACACGTGGACCAGTGGAACAGAATAGAAAAATCAGAAATCAACTCACATATTTACAGCCAACTGATGTTTGACAAAAGCACAAAGAAAATACACTGGGGACAAGGCTGCCTCTTCAATAAATGGTGCTGGGAAAACTGGATATCCATTTGTATGTCACCTCTCCCAGGGTGACAGAGACACAAAGGATTACTCAAAGCCCATGTTTCCAGAGCAATGAGAGACCCAGAGGGGTTAATTCCAGGCAATTCCTTGAAGAGAGAAGGATTTCTTGGAAAATAGCACCAAACTAGGTTTTCTGTCTGTATTTATTTTCCAAGCAAGAAAGTCACAGAAAAGGAGTGTAGGTGGTTAGAAAAAGAACAATGAGATATTCGTTATGACAACAATCATTAGGTTTAGCTGCACCAAGAACTACTGCTCTTATAGCAAGCATTTTTGCTGTGTTACAATATTTTTATTTATAACAGAGACTTTAGTCCTGGGAAAGTTTTCTGCTTTTCCCAAGATTAGCATTTCCATGTGCAATTCTATAAGATGAGGCTACACCTTAAACTACATGGCTGTAGCCTTGCTAAAACTACATTTGCTTTATTAATGCAGGTATCCTCCACATTTGTAGAAGAATGAAACTTGATCCATACCTTTCATCATATACTGAAATCAAATCAGAATGGATTAGAGACCTACATACAAGGCCTGAAACTTTAAAACTCCTAGAAGAAAACATAGGGGAAATGCTCCAGGATTTAAGA
>NW_007811569.1:0-968 GCF_000696425.1 Galeopterus variegatus | reverse complement strand
GAACAAAAAATAAATTGAGTAGTAATGCATTTAAAAAGCAAAAGTTTGTTTTCAGCCTTTAGGTAATGCCTGGTTTGTCTCTATCTCCTAAGTCATAATGCTTCTCCTTGGCTGGCAATGTCCGAGGGAGGGAGTTGGCGGGGAGGAGACCACTCTGTTCTCACCTTATCATTACATGTGCTGTCCCTTCTTTCCGAGAGTCTCATCAGGCCCAGATGCACAAGAGGGTTTGTCACATCGACTCAAGTTTGCACAGACATATCTGGAAGAACACAGTTTCTGTTCCAGTGGAGCTCCTCTGCCTGCCACCACTTCTTTGTCACCTCCCTTTGCTCCCATCAACTTTCAGGTTCTATATACAAACCAAGAAGATTCCACACGGACATGGAGAGTAGAATAATGGTTACTAGAGACTTGACGGCGGGGTCGAGGGTGGTGGCAAGGGAAGGAGAAGTGGTGGACTAATGGGTACAAGGTATAAACCTCTGCTGCCTACCCTGAGTGAATCACTGTGTAGTATGTGCATGTACTGAAACAGTACACTGTATCCACAAAAATAAATGTAAATAACATTGAAAGAGAAAAAAGGTGAGAGCAGGAAAGGCAAATCCTTGCTAAGGTTACCCTTGGGAGACAAACTATGTGCCATTGCCAAAAGGAATTTGCCACTGAGAATGGCAGCGTTGAATCCTGTGCCCCCTTCTGCTTTCACCACTTTGAGTTTCTAGCAATGCAGTGAGTTTTGAGGAATGTATGTTTGACAAGGAGCCCTGAGGAATGGGTTAGCGTCCAGAGCTAATCTCAAACTCTAAAAACGGTATCCTGGAGTTGACCACAGCCTTGACTTAGTCCTGCAGCTCCACCACAGCCTTAACCACACTGGGGTGAAGGCTGCAGAGTCCCAGGGCCCCCACCTGCTGGTATTCATCAACCCCTTTTCCCCCAAAGGCATGCAAGGAAGCGTGCAA
>NW_007811568.1:0-968 GCF_000696425.1 Galeopterus variegatus | reverse complement strand
ACTGATTACTGACTTAACAAAATGCTGCTATTTTCAAAACCTAATAAATCAAAAAATATAAACATGTTGTCTAGAAATGTAAAGGTAAATAGCAGAAGAAATAGTTAGAAATACAAACAGGTTACCTCTGAGTAGAGGACTTGGTAGAAAAGAGTAGATCCATAAATGACTGTTTTTCTGTAGAAGGTTTGAGTTATTTAAAAACTATATATGTGCATTACTTTAATAAAAATTAAAGTTAAAATGAGCATAGAAATCCTTGTTAGGAAAGTCTTATTAAATTTGTGTTGTCATTATTATTAATTCCATGTACCAGGTACTATGTTTTTTATATTAAATTTGCAAAAATCCCTCTTGGAGCTGGAGTCATTTTGAATGGTAGCAAGTGGGAGAGACTGAGTATCTCTCTCTCTCTCTCTCTCTCTCTCTCTCTCTCTCTCTCTCACACACACACACACACACACAAACTTGGCACTCTTAATCTTCACAAAATAAAAATTCTTAATTCTTATTTGGATGAATTTTCAGGTAACTGAAGATACTACGTTTCTTCCAAAAGCAATAAGAAACAACAAGAAAAACAAATAAAACTATTCAAAGCCCACAACCTCAGCAGAAACAGAAAACAGAATGCCCAAACCTATAAGTAGAAAAAACAACACCAAGGACCGGCCCGGTGGCACACTGGAGAGTGCGCCGCTTGGGAGCGTGACAGTGCTGCCGCAGAGGGTTCGGATCCCATGTGGAGACCGGTTCCCGCTCACTGGCTGAGCACGGTGCGGGCGCAACACCAAGGGTTGCGATCCCGTTACTGGTCAGTAAAAAAGACAAAAAGGAAAAAAAAAAAAAAGAAAAAACAACACCAAATCTCAGGGAATTATTTCTCAAACTCCCACAGCAAGCCTTGGTGGAGAGCAAGAGCTGACTAGCAAAACTGTGCAGAGGAGAGAAGAGAGGAACTAGCAGAG
>NW_007811567.1:0-968 GCF_000696425.1 Galeopterus variegatus | reverse complement strand
ATCTGTCAAGATGACCCTATGATATTTTCCTTTGCCTTCTTTTAATGCAGTAAAATACAGTGATAAATGTTCATTACATATTATTTTTTTATGTATTGCTTTAAATCTTTTTTTCATGAAGGAAATCAGACTGTAATTTTCAAATGCACAATAAAACCAATAAGTCAAAAGGTGGTTCATTGAAAATTGTGAAAAAACTGATTGATAGATCTTTAACAAGACTGATCAGGAAAAGAGAGAGAAGATACATGCTACCAATATCGGTATCAGGTTTGAGAGGGGAAAGTTACTATGAATAGATCCTAAGGAAATTAAAATGCAGTAAGTATACATAAACAAATTTAAGACAATAATTTTGAAAATTTGGTAAAAAAATACAAATTCCCATAAAAACACAACTTACCCAAACTGAAAAAAGAGTAAATAGAATATTTGAATAATCCTGTATCAGCATATAAATTAAGTATCTAATTAAAAACCTTCCCACACAAAAATTTCCAAGCTCACGTTTAAGGACAAAGTATTTAAGAAAAAAAGTAAACATTAATCTTTAAAACATACTTCTAGAGATTAGACAAAGGGGATCACTTACTCTCATGTTACAATCCCATCATAATTTCAATACCAAAGTCTGAGAGAAGCATTAGAAAAGAAATAAAAATTACAGCCTGCGCTCTGTAAATTTTCTTATTTCCCTTTCTTTCCCCCCTTGTACAGGGTAGTTTTAAAGAAAGGGAAAATGTTTGCATTTACTGCCATTGAGGAGAGAAAGCAAGTGTTTTTGGAAAATATTGGATAATTGCCCATGGTATTATGGTTCTAGCACAGGGTGGAGATTTGAATCTGTCGTGGAACCAGGCAGCATCTGCTCTATTTTGTTTTGTTTTGGTTTTCATCATAGCATTTAGCAACCTAGATGAGACTGGGAAGAAGTCAGACTTTTGGACTGATCCAGGTTTGAGATATTA
>NW_007811566.1:0-968 GCF_000696425.1 Galeopterus variegatus | reverse complement strand
AATTAATTAGTTCTTTTTTTGTTTAATTAATTATTTTTTTTTTTGGTGACTGGCCTGTAAAGGGATCTGCACCCTTGACCTTGGCGTTATCAGCACCCCTCTCTAACCAAGTGAGCTACCTGGCCAGCCCAGGTAGTTCTTTACTAATATCTTTTCAAACCATTATTTACATAGGTTACTGTCACCTTCATATCTTTATGCTGTCATCATCATTGTCAGGCAACCTTAGAGATAATCTAGGGAAGACAGGAGAAAGGAAAGGCAGGGAAGATAATGGTGATCATGGAGCAGTCAATGTGTAATAGTTATATTCTATGCTGAAAGAGAAGAGAGTAACGTAAAACACAAACATTTTGTATTTTGAAATATGTATCAGCTGACAAACTCTATCAAAATCTCCAGTTCTAGTTTAAATTCTAAAGCAGTTCCTAATTTTGTAGACATGAAAAGGGACAGTAGATTTTAAAATTAAGCACTTTAAAAAATGTCAGGTCGATAATAATGTGCCTTGTACTCACAGTCCTAGCCAGAGAAATCCAAGATGAGTGGATTGGAGCTAAACCGTGCTTTTTGCTTTCTTCTAGCTGTGGTATAAAGATAAAATTTAGGACATATCTTCCTCTCTTTCACCTATCATCTTTGTATATACTTTGTACTTTTGCACCAGCACTATTAACTAATTTATTTTGCAACTTGAAGATAGGTTGGCCAAAATATTTGGATGTAAGAGCATGAAATTGTTAATATTGAATTGGTAAATTAATTTTTGGCAGCCTAGTGGTTTGGGTTGGAAAGAATTCCTTCAATAACCACTACTATCTTAGAGTAGCACAAGTGAAAGAGGAATCCGAAGAAAGATCATAACTACAAGGATTTTCTTCCTTTGGGAAAAAGTTTTTATAAGAAGAATCTTGAATTGCTATTATATGAACCTCAGAAGAAAAAAAAACGCTCATATTTACAAAAAT
>NW_007811565.1:0-968 GCF_000696425.1 Galeopterus variegatus | reverse complement strand
AGGCTCACTGGAAAACAACTTTAAATATATGTAAATAATGTCATTTTTGCCCCATAACCAAGCTTAAAATACCAAATAACCATGAGAAAAGAGGCAACTCAGAGAAATGCATGATAAGCTTGCCTTTATGCTTATCTTATATTTTGCTAGACAAGCATATTCCTATTTCTGGGGAATCAGCTGGCAAGTTTACCCTGCAAACCTTTCTCCAGTGCTGAGGCCTGATTCAGCCCTAAGGGTAGAAGATCAATGTGATCAAATATGGGGGATCCTGCTGTTACAAAACTATTGTGTCTGATACAGTAACGGTGGATACATGTCATTATACATTTCAAAATCTATAGAATGTACAACACAAAGAGTGAACCCCAGTGTAAATGATGGCCTTTAATTAATAATAATGCATCAATATTGGTTCATCAATTGTAATAAAAGTACCGTACTAATGCAAAATATTCATTATAGGAGAAATCGGAAGGGGGGCATGAAGGGAGATATGAGAATTCTGTAGTTTCTGCTCACTTTAT
Organism: Galeopterus variegatus; assembly: GCF_000696425.1. Classification (NCBI taxonomy): domain Eukaryota; kingdom Metazoa; phylum Chordata; class Mammalia; order Dermoptera; family Cynocephalidae; genus Galeopterus; species Galeopterus variegatus. Next base: position 441 of record NW_007811565.1, on the reverse strand, counting down.
CTGTAAACCTAAAACTGCTTTAAAATAAAGTCTATTAATTTAGAAAAATAAAATAAATTATCGGATTTAAGTGAGAAAGGATGACAGGTTCTGGGAAGGATCTTCATATGATTTGTTTTTATGAGATTCTTCTCTATAACAGGAGAAAAGGGAGCTGTTACATTTGCTCTAAATGCAAATAAATGGTTCTAAATATCTTCTAAAGATCAGAAGTGGTAGAATAAAAAGCACCATCCAGCAGATCAAATGCTAGCTATTCCTGTCCACGACCAACTCATGTAACTTGCTTCCTAACTTCTTTTTTTTTTTTTTTGCAGAATGGTTCTATTTATTTATTTATTTTTTTGTCAATATACACTGTATATGATTATTATGGCCCTTCACCGACATCTCCCTCCCTCCTCCCTCTCTCCCCTCCCCCCCAAGAATGTCCTTTCCGTT
>NW_007811564.1:0-968 GCF_000696425.1 Galeopterus variegatus | reverse complement strand
GAGCATAGAAGAAGGGGGCATGACAAGAAATATTTCAAAGACTTGGAAACATTATTCTCATCCGTATAAGTAAGATCATCGTGTCTACATGAAAGCTTAATTTGGAAGTAAAATTGGATTTATTCTTATGAAAGTCTTTTCAAAATAAATATTACGAGGCCATAGAGTTTAGGTGGATTTGTCTCGGATCACTGGTAGTGACATAGACAAAATCTGCAACAGAACCTGTAGTGTTGTTTGTCTGCTTGTTTGTTATGTATATTCTTTAACTAAATATCATCACACAGTTACCCAGAAATATAAAACAAACAAACAACAAACTCCACTTCAAATCTGGTATCAATGTTATTAATATTAGAAACATAAAGTATGTTTTGTCACAGGCCAAAAATATCCTGACTAGCTCTAATTCCTACATTTCCAAAAATGGCTGTGGTTAGATTGTACATGACATCAAAGTGTCTGTAAAAGAATTAAGCAATGTGGGATTGGAACGAATTTTAGAATAATGATTAATCATGAATTTTTTCCCCTGTATTTGGTCTACTTATTGACATGTTTAATTCACTTTTAAATTCTGAACATGAGACATTTTGCTGGTTATTGACTTTTCTGTTGACAGAAACTTCTAGTCTGCAATGAATAAATGCTGATATGATTGAGTTAATTTATTTCTTTGAATGTGAATATTACACTAGATGAACTTATGCCAAAATATTTGTAAGAAACTCTGCAATTTGTTGCCATTAAAGGTGACATTGAATCTTCTTTTAGTTTAAATATGCTCTCCCCACACTGAGAATTACTGTATCCAGCTAGAGGCATACTATAGTTCTGTCCATGTATTACTGTGGCAATGACTAATAGAAGATTGGCAGTTTATGTTACTTTCTTGCATAGCACCAAAGGGTCTGTCAGATAAATTTGTGTTTCAACTGTTAAATTGCATTATAAAACAATATAACCAT
>NW_007811563.1:0-968 GCF_000696425.1 Galeopterus variegatus | reverse complement strand
GTGTCTGTCCAGCTCCAGAGGGAAAAAGTATGGTCTCTGCCTTGAGATCTCAATGTCTAACTGAGGATATAAAACAATAAATGAAAAAGGCTTAATATAAGTGACTGTATGAGTAAGGATGGGTGGGTACCAGTTGTAACTGTATTGGCAGAAAAGATCCTACCATCTGAAGACTCTTCTTTTATTTTTCAGGCTATGGAGATTTTTTTCTCAGACAATGTCTGGAAGATTTCACAACATGACCCACACAAAAGCACTGGCCTTCACAACAGAAACACATCAAAGACTATTCCTCAAGTGTACTAGAAGCTAGTGCAGCTTACCTTATTTGGTCACAAACTTGTGAAGTTGTTTCATAACACGGCTGTGCTTGTCATCTCTAAGACAGACAGAGATCAGCCCTAAACTCATAAACAGCTACCTCAAAAAGGCAACAAGCCTCAGTGAATCTGAGGGAGGAGCTTTTTACTTGGTCCAGGAAATGCCAGACTTCTTATCACATGTATGCAACATCATAAAAAAGAGGTGCCATTTTTATGTATTTATTATTTTTTCACACAGAAATTTTGTGTACCTCAGAAAACAAGGAGAAAGTAAGCATTGATTTTTTTTCTCAGAAATTAATTAAAGTAATATTCAATGTTCCTTCCCAAAGCATGGTGTAATGGACTGAATATTTGTGTTCCCCCACTATTCATTTATTGAAATCCTAAGCCCCAAGGTTTGAGAGTGGGATCTTTGGGAGGTAATTAGATTATGAGGTTGAAGCCCTCATGAATAGAATTAGCGCCCTATAAAAGAGACCCCACAGAGCTCCCTAGTCCTTAACACCGTGTGAGGTTACAGTACAAATCTGCCTGTGCTTTGATCTTGGAGTTCCTAGCCTCCAGTACAGTGAGAAGCTAATATTTTATGTTTATAAGCCACCTAATATATGGTATTTTGCTATGGCAGCTGGAGCTAAGACA
>NW_007811562.1:0-968 GCF_000696425.1 Galeopterus variegatus | reverse complement strand
AGATTGTCACGTAGGAGTGGTCTCACAAGAAGGGGTGTGGGGCTTCAGGCTCCCAACAGAATCACACTATCTGTAATTCTATACTTAATTTTTAGTGCAATATTATCCCAACCTGTAGTTAACCTTAAGAACAGTTTGCTTAAATACTATAATATTTTGTTTTGAAATATAAATATACTTACTTTGCAATTATAAATTCAATTTATGAAACTAAAAAAGGGTCACATTAACACTTTTTTATTTTCAGACTTTATTCTTTCTGTATTTTTTTACTTAGTTTTTTAATATACAAATGCTCATTTCTTAAAGTCAAATGGCTCATCAAGTGTTGTTATGAATGTTACAAAGGTTTGTTTGTAGCTTGTCTTTCTCATTTTATCTATTTCTTTCTTTACAAAGACATGGTCTCTCGACTCATTTAACAATAATAACTTCCTTTCTAGCTATTTTGAATCAAATAATCTATCAATTTGAAATTCATATCAAAGCATACTTTTTATATCTAATATGAACTGGTAGTTCTAGGTCTTGTGCATTATGCCATCTTGGTAATTCTATTTATCTCTCTCCTGAATAGAATGTTCCACTTCCTTTTTCTTTATCCCATGACTCCCTTCATTTTTGGTAAAACACTTCTACTACTAGCATCCTGAGAAATGTTGCATAAGTGGTAATTTTTTTTTTTTTTTGAAGTTTTGTTCTTTTAACTTCTCATATTTGAGTGACTGCTTGGTATTGAATTTTAGCTCAAATATTACTTTAAAAAAAAAAAAAGTTTGAAGGCATTCCCCCATTGTTTTCTGGCTTCCAGTGTTTCCCATGAAAAAATCAGTAGGCATTCTAGCATTCTGTTATACTTTATATGGGTTCTCTCTCTCTCTCTCTCTCTCTCTCAGTCCCCATATGTTATCATAATCTCTCATGCTTTAAAATATCATGATAATTTTCTGCAGTTTTGATCTATTTTC
>NW_007811561.1:0-968 GCF_000696425.1 Galeopterus variegatus | reverse complement strand
GACCTGGATTTTCCAATAAGAAAATGTGTGTGATGGTTTTGTTTGATTTCAGTCTTAGTACATGGTGAGATGTCCTGGTTTATGAGCCTTTTATGTGTGGGGGTATGATTAGTGATTGGTACAAAGCTGTGACACCTCACTAAACATCCATGAAAAATTGACATCAGTAAACCATTGTGTGAATCTAGATCATCCTCCATCAATTTCCTGTAGCTCAAGAACAAGGGGAATTTACAGTTGGACAATGGGTGGTTATAAATAACACTGGGCCAATGTTGGGAAGGTCTTTAAAGATCACCTCCAGCCTAAATGTCTAAAGGCAAAAGAAAAGTTGTCATTTATATTCTTACAGTAGAATATTATTCAGTGAGGAAAAAATATGCCTATGAAAAGCATTTATTGTAACATGGAGTAATTATATTAATAGTATGGCATGAGAATGGAGTCTTATATGCAGATTTAGTTTTATAAGATAAAATATTTTTAAAAGCCGTTTTATATGTGTTTACAAGTGAAGTAGTGCTATTCCAGGCTTGCCTCATCACCAGTCCCACTTCCAAAAGGCCCCTGCCCTCAATTCTTGAATACGGTTTCATTGCTATTTTTGTGATGAATTCAATTTACTCATTATCTCTTGATTTACTGCAAAGTGAAAAGGGTCATGTATTCTCATATTGCACCTTCCATTTTTCCTGATTCTGTTATTAATTATATCACCAGTTTTGGTTAAATCAATAGTGTATACATTATTATGGCTGCCAGTATTATTCACTGCCAGGCCAACTCAGGGCTTTATTCCAATCCTTTCATCTTCCTGGAGTTAATAATTTTTTTCTCCATTTGCTTAGTTGTCTGTGTGTTTGTATCCAAAATCCCCAGCATCACTGCCACATGCCAGTCAATAAGTTTTCCATCTGGTCAAACACATCAGTTGCTTTTGAACATAGAGACTTCCCTCTCCATTCCCT
>NW_007811560.1:0-968 GCF_000696425.1 Galeopterus variegatus | reverse complement strand
CCGTTCTGAACGGTAATCAAGCAGCACCTCTACTCACAAGTGCGCATGCGCGTGCAGCCCTTTCACCCAAGAGTTCTGAGAGGGCTCAGCGGGTCTCCAGGGAGACCACTGATTGCTGAGTGACGTCAGCAGTCACTAGGTAGACTTAAAGTTTGTTCTCACAGGCTTTTCCTTGCCACGGCGACAGATCAGTTTTTTCCTAGGCTTGGTACTGGCTCCACCGGCTTGTTCTGATTCCACTCTGTCATCCACGTCCCGTACTCCTCATCGATGGATCTGCTGTCCTCTTTCCACATCACCCTTCTTGGCAACATAATTGATCTTTCCCTCATGCCTGCCTCGGATATGGTAGCTCATCCGAAATCCGATACTCTTTCTCACCCAAACCGCGTCCCCGCTCACCTCCTGCAGCCTGGTGGAGATATCCGAACCCTACTCCACAAGGAAGTATCTGCTGTACTCTTTCTACATCACCCTTTTTATCTGCTGGATGGATCTTTGACAGATGTGCAAGTCTGATCTAGTAGCTCAGCCGAAACCCGATTCTGTCTCAAACAAACCGCGTCCCCGCTCAAATCCTGCAGCCTGCTGGAGGTTCCCGAGAGTGACTCTTTCCTCTGCCCTCAAAAGTCAATAAGATTCATCACGGGAGAAGACATCAGTTTCGCAGGCCCTTCCCCACACCTGGCCCCTAGGGCTTCTACCCACTTCTGAAGCCGATATACTCGAATTTTACTCGGTACTATTTTGGAGAAGCGAACTCCTGTGCCATAACATCACCGCTCAAAAGCCTCCCGATCGGAACGGTAACCAGGCGGCAGGTCAAATCACAAGTGCGCATGCGCACACAGCCCAAGCTCCGAAGAGTTCTAAGAGGGCTCGTGCGGGGACCCGGGTTGACCAATGTTTGCTGACCGACGTCAGCAGTCACTGGGCAGATTGAAAGTTTGTTCTCACAGGCTATTGCT
>NW_007811559.1:0-968 GCF_000696425.1 Galeopterus variegatus | reverse complement strand
TGAAGGGGGGGGGGGAGAGAGAGAGAGAAATGATATACCAAATGTGCAGTAGTAAAAATTTCCTCATACTATTCTTAAATTTTTCTGTAAGTTGGAAATGATATAGAAATTAAAAGTTATATACAATGCTGTAAAATCTGCAAAATTCACCTCCTTCAGAACCTGAGATATCATCCAAATTGCAAATTCTTTGAGTTTCTTGTTCCAGAAGAATTAGCCATTTGGAAGCTATATCCTCTCTGCTATCAAAATAGGGACCATGAAACAAAAGCTCTAATGTTAGAAAGGTGATAAGAGTACAAAATTTTTATCAGTGTTGATACAAATATTCAAAGCCTTCATTATTATTAAGTCCCACATATTTATCTATTTATTTATTTATTTTTAGGGAAAGCTAATTAACTCATTTGATTAGGCATGAATAACATTGATCCTAAAGCCAGTTAGGAAACAAATAAGAAAAAAGCATTACAGGAAAATCACTTTTAAGTAATTAGATAATAATTACCTGAGAAAAATGTTAGTATGCTATACCCACCAATGTGCTATAAACAAATTAAATATCTTGACCCAGTTAAGTATCCCAAGAATGCAAGAATTTTTAAACTTTAAATCTTTTGATGCATTTTATCACTTAATTAAACAATATAAAAACAGAGATGATCAAATTTCACTAGATGCAGAACTTACTATAAATGAAATTCAACACTGTATCTGACCCACATTTCTTTTTAAAAAAAAACATAACAAGGATATGCATATTTATTTTTTCAAATAACAAACATAAACTGAATAACAGATGAATAACAAAATACTATGTAGAAGGTAGGGCTTCTAATTTTCACACAAACTGGAGATATAAAACTTATATTTTATATCTTATATAAAATTTTTAATAAAATTTACATATTTTATTTTATAATCTCTACAATTATTAGAAATAGCTCTCTAAAGTCTTCCAAAAGCAT
>NW_007811558.1:0-968 GCF_000696425.1 Galeopterus variegatus | reverse complement strand
CCTAATCAAGAAACTACCAACCTGTGCACTAGTTGACAGGTTAAAATGTAAAACTGTACTTGAGTTGCTGTAGTTAAGCCTCATCTACAACTGAACATGCTTTGTATAATGAGATTCTGTGCTTTGAGCTGATGATGTAATGCAGTGATACCTTGGATAGCCTTGGGAGGAGGAGACTGTACTTTACGTATGGGAGGAATGCATCACTGGGGGCCTGAGAGCTGACTGTGGGAGTCAGCAGCCACTATAGACCACAATGTTCCCCACTTCCTGGTATACGTGCCCTTTATAGTGCCTTTCCCTACTGAATCAGGTTTGATCTTTGTGACCAATAAATTTCATAGAAGTAATAGTATATATCTTCTGAGACTCAGTTATAAAAGACATTCCACATTTTGTCTTGTTCTCTCTGTCTTGAATTGTGGGGGAAGCCAGCTTCTATGTTGCCCAGTAAAAGGCCCACATGGTGAGGAACTGAGGACTCTGGCCACCAGCACTGAAAAACTGAGTCCTTCTGCCACCAGCAAGTGAATGAGCTAGGAAGTGATCCCAAAGCCTATTCAAGCATTCATATGACTGCAGCGATGCTGACACCGTGAGCGCAACTGCCTGAGAGGCCTTCAGCCATAACCAATAGGTAAACTACTAGATAACAAATATTTATTGTCTTAGTCCACTATATTTGGGAGATAATTGGCTATGCAGTAATACATAAATTTATCACAATTTTATGTCCTTCAATATTGCTAATTTCACTTGTTAATCCCACCATGTTCATTATTAACTTTTTAGTAGATTCGTTAAGGTTATCTATATAAACAACCATGTCATCTGCTGACAGAGGTAGTTTTAAGTTTTCTTTCCATTATTTATGCCCTTATGCTTTTTCTTGCCTTATTTCTAGCTAGGACCTCCAGCACAATGTTCAGTAAAAGTGGTGAGAATGGACATTCTTGCCTTGCTAATAA
>NW_007811557.1:0-968 GCF_000696425.1 Galeopterus variegatus | reverse complement strand
GAAGCACACATACACGGCCCCTCACTCTCTGCAAATACCTCTATACATAGAATTTCTACCAAAATAGCTGCAGACAAACTTAGAGGAGACAAGTCATAACAAGGGAAGTGTACTAGAAAGTGTGCTTGGATGCACCAAAGTGTAGCTTAATTCAAAGCATCTGGCCTATGCCCAGAAGATTTCACGTCAACTGACCACTTTGAACCAATCCTAGCCCGAACAACCCAGACGCACAAAAAAGAACTTAACCTTAAATCAAACCATTTAACCACTTCTAAAAATATAGGAGATATAGAAATTATTTATAGATGCAGTACCATAAGGGAAAGATGAAAGAACAAGTGAATCCTTCAAAGATAAGGATGTTTCTTTCCTTTAGGTATAAGGAGGGCACCTCTGGAATGAAGGTTTTATGACCTGCTTCAGGGGAGAAGGGCAGGGAAAGGCGAGAGAGACCTTTCTGCACGTGCTTTTTTCTCAAATGCCAGGGTGTTGTATTTTGAGGTGGTGTGTCCCGAGCCCCATCACTTGCTTCTGCTGATTCATATGGGAATAATTCATAGAAACCAAATAAACCTACAATGTGTCTCTAGCACCTTTGAGGTCCTGGACAGGAAAGGACACAGATGGTATTTTCAGATTTTCTTTCATTTTGGAGGCCAGGGCATTGAAAGTGAAGAGAAGAGGGATGTGACAGAAGTGAAACTTGTTTACATGGATAGTGTCAGGGAAAAGGATTTGGTTTTCTAGATTGTGGCCAAAACTTCCAAAACCATGAGTTTTTAGTGAGGGACAGAATACTTCCCATGAAAACCAGGAAACAAAAGCATTTTTCTTTTTCTCATTCAAAGTTACAAAGGCAGGGGCCGGCCCGGTGGCGCACTGCTACAGTGCGCCGCTTGGGAGCGCGGCGGCGCTGCCGCCGAGGGTTCGGATCCCACATACAGACTGGTTCCCGCTCACTGGCT
>NW_007811556.1:0-968 GCF_000696425.1 Galeopterus variegatus | reverse complement strand
ATGGGAGCACCACCTCCATGCCCGCCGGCTGGGCAGGTTATGCCATAGTAAATCTAACACAAACTATTGAGGCTGCACAACTCCCAAAAGAAGGTTGGGGTTATACACTACAGAGGACATCAAACCTCCAATGACCCCATAGCCCAGGGAAACAAACTGGTGGATCTAACTGCAAAACAGTCTGCTCAATCACCAGGCCCCCACTCCTCCTCTCCTGCTCATGTCCTTCTCATGGCCCCTATGCCCTTACCCCAATACACACCCCAAGAAATACAACACCTCCAAAAGTTGCGAGCATAGAGGAAGGACAACTGGTATACTCTCTCCAGTCACTATGTCCTCCCTACCACACAAGCTGAGCAATTCCTTTTAGAGTTCCATAATTCAGTTTATATAGGCTATGAACCCCTAATAAGCCTTCTTCAGCCCTTATATTACTCTCCCCACATGGCCAAGTTACCAAAAGAAATCACTCAAAACTGTCCTTTATGTACTCATTGCTTCAATCAAGGTGGCGTCCAAGTTCGGTCCTTTCCCATTCACCAGGCCAGAGGATACACTCCTGGCCAGAACTGGCAAATTGACTTTACTCACATGCCTCCCCACAAAAGGACACGCCATCTTCTAACATTAGTAGATACCATTTCAGGATGAGTTGAGGCTTTTCCCTGCACTTCAGAGGATTCTACAGCAGTAACACATGCTCTCAACTCAGAAATCATCCCTCGTTTTGGCTTGCCCCAATCACCTCATCAAAACACACCTCACCAAGCTGTCCATGGAACTTCACCTTCCTTGGACCCAACTTCTCTCTTTAGCACTCACTTGCCTATGGGCTCCCTTTAGCACTCACTCGCCTACAGGCTGCCCCCTGCAAGCCTATAGGCCTCAGCCCCCTCGAACTTATGTATGGCAGAACCTTCACCCTCACATCTCTCTCTTCCAGCACATCTCCTTTAGGCCAGTGT
>NW_007811555.1:0-968 GCF_000696425.1 Galeopterus variegatus | reverse complement strand
CTATAGTTGTGAAATTTTCTGTTATTATTTCATTGAATAGGTTTTCAATGTCTTTTCCTTTTTCCTCCCCTTCCAAAACACCCATGATTCAGATGTTTGTGCACTTAAGGTTATCTGTTAGCTCTCTTAGATTTTCTTCCGGTTTATTTTTATTTTTATTTATTTTTATTTTTTGTCCATCTGGGTTATTTCAAAGGCCATCTTCAAAATCAGAAATTCTTTCTTCTGCTTGCTCTAAACTGCTGCTTAAGCTCTCAGTTGTGGTTTTTTCATTTCACTGAGTGACTCCTTCAGTTCCAGGAAAATACATTCTTTTTTGAGGAAATTTGCAATGAGATTAAAATAATAATCTCATTGCAAATTTCCTCCTTCATATCCTGGATAGTTTTTCTCATTTTGTTATGTTTTCTAACTGAGTCTACCTGCCTCTCATTTGATTTCCTTAAGATTGTTGCTCAGAACTCTTTTTCATCATTTAAAGGGTTTCCTTCTCTTTGGTGTTTGGTACTTTAGAGTGATTGTATTCCTTTGGTGGTGTCATTTTTTTTTTTTTTCATATTTCTGGTATCTCTGTGTTAATGTCTGGTCATCCAGTAGTACAGCTACTTCTTCTATTACTATGGAATGGGCTTTGATTGCTTCTTCTGTTACTCTGGAATGGGCATTGAGGAGAGAAACTTCCCCCTGTAGATATGTTTTATACTGACCATTGAGTAGGGTCCATTTTAGTATTAGTTCTGGGTAAATGCAGTAGTGTAGTCTCTGTGTGGGTACTTCAGCCATATTCAGTGTTGGAGTTGCATGTGAGTGCCTCTGTGGTCTAGGCACTGTGGCACTTTGTGACTCCTTGCTGAAATTAGTGACACTGTGTTAGTTCTTTGAGGATGTGTGCAAGCTCTTGAGTTCTTGGGAGAAGTACCTGTGTGCTCTATCACTCTTTGGTTAGGGCAGGTATACCTGGGTGGACT
>NW_007811554.1:0-968 GCF_000696425.1 Galeopterus variegatus | reverse complement strand
AGAGCCAAGATGATTAAAAAATAAAATAAAATAAAATTTCTGAGCCTGAATCCTAGCAAAAGGACAAGACTACACCATAATATATGTCTCAGAGCAAAGAAAAAAGGCAAAATGTGGAAGGAATGACAAGAAACTTGTAGTCTAGTTTTTTTTGTTGTTGTTGTTCAAAAATATTGGCTTAGTAGACAGATACACCAAGAATAAATTTCTAGTTTTACATATACTAGCTATGTGTCTTTTTCAAATTTACTTTATGTCTAAGGTTCTGTTTCCCTGTTTGTCAAATAGAATTAGTAATACCTGTCTCATTGGATATTTTGAAAATATTATATGAAAAAAGATGTGAAGATGATCGAAACAAGAACTATAATTACGATGTTAATAGTTTAAATATTAATCACTAAAAGTTTTAATGATGTTAATTATACTACTACCTTGATAAAATATAATGCATTCCAATAGTCTTTCTGATTTTCTGAAGAGGACTTTCTCTTAATTTCTAATGCCACAAGAATTTATAAAACCTCTTGGATGTTTAATTAAGAATTCCCAATATCCCTGTTAAAATTACAGAAAACACAACCTCTGATAACATGCAGTATGCAGAAAATGTTTCATGGACTAAGTTCTAAATGGAATTAGACTCAGAAGTCCCTGAAGGCGGTTACCAATCAGCCTACTGCTAAGTGTAGTAACCTCAGAATTGCATTAGAAGCTTTGATCAAACATGAAAAGCTCTTGTAAAAAACTATGTGAAAGAACTCATTAACTGTGGGATAGCTGTGTGTGTGTTTCTGTGTGTGTGACTGTGTGAATAAGTGAGATCACACTCACCATTTTTTAGTTAGCAAATAGTAAACTAATTGTCTACTGTTTGTATTATCTGTGGACATAACATTTTCTTGGTTGTTTCACGTTAGACTGTTAAAATTCACTTGTGTCAAATTTGGGGTTGAAGCCTGGGATGT
>NW_007811553.1:0-968 GCF_000696425.1 Galeopterus variegatus | reverse complement strand
TTGCAAATAAATTAGTCTTGTCATAGATACCTTTGATAAATTTGAAAAACTTGGAGAAAAATTTATTTTTCAAAAGGAAACACTAACACACCTGTTATCCGATTCTAGCCCTGTGTTTTAAATCTGTTTGTAAAGCTTGTATCTTCCAAGCTAAAGTTCCACGTCAAGATAGTGATGATCCAAGGATTCCAACCCAACCTTTCCTGAGAGGAACTAAGTCCCTATAAATCACCAGATCAGCCAGTGAGAGATTTTATACCTCCAAAATGCAGGCAGGGACTACACCCATGGTCCGCAGGAAGTGGTTCCAGAAGAAAGAGACCTCCGGCCCCCTTCACCTTAGGAATAAGGAGGATAAAATCTCTCAGGGGGAATGAAACGATAAGGCTAGGCCGGCGAACCAAACTGTCAGGTCTCTGAATCTGACTGAAATCACCAGAGACAGTCTCTGCCCATGGGGACGAAAGCCCAGACCTATGCTTGGTGGTGTGCAAAACCAAGGACTTTATATAAAAACTAGTGATTATGAGCTCGAAAATTCTATAACCCTCCTCCAAACGCCCTTGTCTTCCCTTTCCAAGATGGTCCTCCAAAACCGTAGAGGACTTGGCCTCCTCTTCCTACAACAAAGGGGGCTCTGTTTAACATTAAAGGAAGAATGCTGTGTATATACAGATCATACTGGAGTCGTTGGAGACTCCATAAAAAGGTTAGACGGGACTTAGAACAAGAACAGTCCTCTAACTGGTTTGAATCCGGGTTAACTTTTCTCCATGGCTAACAACTTTAATTTCTAGCCTTATGGGATCACTAATAATTTTCCTCTCGCTAATAACCTTGGGACCACGCCTTTTCAACAAGCTCCTCAATTTGATTCGGTCCCGCATGCAAGAGGTCAAATTACTGGTTCTCCATTTCCAATATGATCAAATCCCAGTAGAGGATTGGGGACACATAAATTGGGAACC
>NW_007811552.1:0-968 GCF_000696425.1 Galeopterus variegatus | reverse complement strand
CATTATTATCTCACTATACACTGGCGCCTGCTGGTTGGTTTATATCTTTGTATAAAATACAGTTAAGGTATTTTGTAACAAAGCCCATGGGAAAACTTTTACCATTTCTAATCACGTCTTTCTGATAAACGTTTCAAAACCCTGACCTTCTCTGCAAGAATCCCTTTGTCTAAAATGTGCTCTGACTTCAAAATGTGTTATATTTTTTTGTTTGTTTTTCTTTCTCTACTTGAAGTACTAGACAGCTAGCTGGTCATACTTCCACGGTTTGTATCTACGGATGGAAACTGCAGGTGATATATCCTTTACTGCTAAAAGGATGCGATACTACCTTCTTTGTGATAAGTGCCACATACAAGTTAGCAATATCCAACTGAATGAAATATTTTCAGGCAATACTAGTTCCTGGGTTCAAAACCTAGTTGATTTTTGAGAACATAATAACATTACTAACAAATATAATAGTTAACATTTACTGAGTCCTAAGTTATAGAATATCAAACAATATTGTATTCTTTTCATTGTACAATCAAGAAATTCAGGTACTGAAAGGATCAGTAATTTTTCCAAGGTCACATTGACAGAATATACGGGGCCAGAATTTGAATCCAGGCATTATGACTAAAGTCGTTATGCTTAAACTTTCTTAATATACTTAATTATACCCTTGGTAATCATATTTTAAAGTAATTATTAGAAACACTAGCTAAATTCCTATATTGTTCAAGTTACAAATCCTCATTTTAATACTAATTTCATCACTGTTTGACAGCAGAAATTCACATATTTTCTCTGAGTTTTGATATCCTGACAAATAAAATGAGAAAGGGAGTTGTGAGGGAAAATAATTACCATCCTCTATAGCTCATATATTTTTGTACCATCAATAAATTTACAGATTTGAAATTATAATGATGTGTACAAAGGAAAACAAGCATTCAGAATCTTGGGAGACAATATATTAAACA
>NW_007811551.1:0-968 GCF_000696425.1 Galeopterus variegatus | reverse complement strand
GGGAGGCGGGGGTGGGGACCAAGTCACCTAGCCTGGCCTTTGGAGGATGATGGGGAGCGTGTCCTTTTTGATTACGAGGAGCAGATCCATTGGATGGGGGTTTTTGATGGGCAGGGATGTGATGTGTTTGGGAACATCTAGGAGGTGACAAGTAAGGGGAGAGGACTCAGCCGGGGAATTCGGAATCGTGACCTGCACCCAGGGTCCCATGTACCCTGGTGGCTGAGCCCTCCCTGACCCCGCGTCATGGCTTGTACACAGGCAGGCCCATAGCACCTGAAGCTGCCCTTGAAGGTTTCCATAGCAACTAGGCAGCCCAGGGCTGGCGGCCTTTCTGAGCCTGCCGGGAGGGGAGCGGGTTGACGCTGAAAGGCTGCTCTCCCTTCCCTCTCCTGATGGCGATACCTTTTGTGCGTGGGAGTGGAGACTGCCAATGTTCTGCCTCAGCCTGGTTCTCGACACTCGGGTTTCTATGAACCATCTGAACTATTTGCAAAATTTTGTGTGTGTGTGTGTGCATTTTTCTGGCGATAAGCTCTATACTTTATATTATGTTCACAAAGGGGCCCATCATCCCCAAAAGGTCTTGACTGTCGTAGTCCTAAACAGTCTCTCTCTCTCCCCCATCAGGGTAATTTATGGGTGAGCTAAGGTTTACAAGTTTAACATCAGGATTTCAGTTTGGCCAGACTTAATGTTTGCATCTAAAAAGTCATTATCCATTTTCTTGTTTTTCATCTCTCAGGAAACACTGGCAAACTTGGAGAGACAGATCTATGCTTTTGAAGGAAGTTACCTGGAAGACACTCAGATGTATGGCAATATTATTCGTGGCTGGGATCGGTATCTGACCAACCAAAAGTGAGTGTCAGAAGCTTGTAGTGTTCATGTTGTGCCCTAGTAATATTTGTTTGTAGGACTAATGTATGTTCTTTTTTTTTTTTTTTTTTTTTTTTTTTTTTTTTTTT
>NW_007811550.1:0-968 GCF_000696425.1 Galeopterus variegatus | reverse complement strand
AGTAATAAAAAGTCTCCCAACAAAGAAAACCCCAGGACTAGATGGCTTCACTGCTGAATTCTACAAAACATTTAAAGAAGATCTAATACCAGTTCTTGTCAGACTCTTCCAGAAAATTGAAAAGGATGGAATACTTCTAAACTAGTTCTATGAAGCAAACATTAACCTAATAATAAAACCAGAAAAAGACACAAGAAAAAAAGAAAACTACAAACCAGCATCCCTATGAGCACAGGTGCAAACATCCTTTGTAAAATACTAGCAAACAGAATCCAGCAGCACATTAAGAAGATCATTCACCATGATCAAGTGGAATTCATCCCAAGGATGCAAAGATGGTTCAACATATGCAAATCAATAAGCATAATACATCACATCAACAGAATAAAGGGGAAAAAAAAAAACTATGATCATTTCAATAGATGCAGAAAAAGTGTTTGATGAAATCCAGTACCACTTCATGATGAAAACATTCAACAAATTAGGTACAGAAGGAATGGAATGTACCTCAACACAATAAAGGCAATAAATGACAAATCTACAGCTAATATCACACTGAATGGACAAAAATCAGAGGCTTTTCCTCTAAGATCTGGAACAAAACAAGAATGCCCACTTTGCCCAGTCTTATTCAACGTAGTACTGGAAGTCCTAGCCATCACAGTAAGGCAAGAGAAAGCGATAAAGTATATCCAAATTGGAAAGAAGAAAGTCAAACTATACCTGTTTGCTGATGACATGATCCTATACATAGAATACCCTAAAGACAACCAAAAAACTACTAGAACTGATAAATGAATTCAGTAATGTAGCAGGACACAAAATCAACACACAAAAGTCTATAATAGCTTTCCTATATACCAGTAATGAAGTAGGTGAGGAAGAAATGAAGAAAGTAATCCCAGCATTCACAACAGCTACCAAAAAAACGAAATACTTATGAGTAAATTTAACCAAAGAGGTGAAAG
>NW_007811549.1:0-968 GCF_000696425.1 Galeopterus variegatus | reverse complement strand
ATTTCATCTCCACTTCAGACAATCCAGAAGGCAAAATAGATGCCTTGGATGAAAGAATTAAAATCTTCAACCAGGAAAAGCCTGGGGCTACTCAGTAGTTTTTCTTCTTGTTTGTTTGGGAAGATGTCACTTACGATTGAGCTGGCATCAGCAATTGGGAAATATGTCATCTCCCCTACAGGCTGTCCTGATGAAGGTGGGCTTCAGGAGTGGTTGAGTCAGCCACTCAGTAATGTTAGGGAGAACCCAGGTTCTTTTCAGTCCTCCCCTCAAGTCATCCTCAGGGCTGGTGTCATCCTCAGGTTGATGTTACCTTAGTTTCAGATGACAAATATCTGGGGGAAGAAGTGGAGCCATAAGCTTTTCTCAAAAGTCCCTAGCAGGTTTCCCATCATATCCTACTGGCTACTTTGGGGTCAAATACTCATTCTGAAGTATTTTCTTATCAGGGAGTGGGATCACCCACAGACAAATCAGATTTATTCCTTGTACTGAGTGTGTGTGTGGGGGGCGGGGTTCGGCTTCCTGGAGACTCACAGCTGGGTCAGGGAGGGAAAACTAATCAAAGGCAGGGGTTGGGTCCACCAAGAAGGGGTGGTGGATGCTGGAGTGGGGGTGGGGTAGGCAAGTGCACCCATTACAGAAGATTTAAAGGCACAGCTTTGAATTTGACACCTTTGACAATACTTAGAGCCCTTCAGGCCAAGACAGCCCACTTCCACCCTAATCCAAGACATGATCATGTCTTGAAACAGCCACCACAATATGCTCCTGTCTTTTCCACATTCTCTCTTGATCTCCTCTCTAATCCATTCTTTACTGACATCTAGAGTCACATTTTTCAAATGTATGTCTGATCTTGCCTAAATGCCCCCATGCCTTCCCACTGCTCTTAAGATAAAGCCTAGAGGATTCTAAGATGGCGACGGGTCTGGAGCGGCCATGCCAGGAGACAGCGCGACCCTGAG
>NW_007811548.1:0-968 GCF_000696425.1 Galeopterus variegatus | reverse complement strand
TTTTTTTTTTTTCATGGCTGGCCAGTATAGGGATCCAAACCCATGACCTTGTTGCTATCAGGCTGTGCTCTTACCAACTGAGCTAACCGGCCAGCCCACATTATTTCTATGGGTCTAGAAGTTTTGATTTCCTCCCACATTCTTCTACAACCTTTCCCTGTCTTCCATCTTGTTTCCAGTCAATTAGACCACCATGGCCATCTGCCATGGTGACTGTGCACTAGGGAAAAGGAAATACCCAGACCTTCAGAGAGCTACGAGAGCTACAAGGGTACTTCAGAAAGCTCATGGAAAAGTAGAATTGAAACATAATACAAATCTTTCCATGAATTTTTTTGAAGTACTCTTGTATTTGATATAGATCTGAGCTGACAGACACTAGGGGTACCAAAACAGCATTATGGACTCCTATTAAAGTGGGGTTTATGGAAATCAGGTGACAAATGGAATTCTGACCCAAGTTCATCCTACAGTGCACCCAGCGAGTCCTCACACCTACCTTATGGTTATTTTCCAGGTACTCATAGGCATAATCAGGATGATGATCCTTAGCAGCTGGCAAAGTCCTTACACGGATTCCCTGTTGTGTGGATTAAAAGGTATAATGGAAGGAAGGGCCAAGTGGAAACCCCTGAAACTGTTCCTCCCCTGTCCTGGCCAAGGCAGTAAATCAGAACACATCCCAGGAGGAATCACACCCCTCCAGAGACTTTAAGAATGAAAGGGTGGTGGTCTTCATTATAAGCTCATCCAATTCATCTGTATGAGCTTCCACAAAAACCAGGTGGATTACAGCAGGTGACAGTGAGCCACCAGGAACTTAACCAGATAACAGCTCGAATCATAGTTGCAATGCTGAATGTGGTATCTGGAACAGGTAAACACAGCCTCTGGGCCTTGGCGCACATCTACTGCACTTGTGAGTATGTTCTTTTTCATCTTTGCCAGGAAGGAGCGTCAAGAGCAGT
>NW_007811547.1:0-968 GCF_000696425.1 Galeopterus variegatus | reverse complement strand
ATAAATCACTGACCATCGTACTTGGCATTCAAGAAACTACTGGCTAATGCTAGCCACTAGTATTATTGTTTCTATCGTTGTTTTTCTTGTGGTTTTTCAAACAGCATGGCAATTTCCATAATCACCAAAATGACTGCAGGAAACTGGTCTCCCTGGGTAAACAGGTGCCATGCCAGCAAAGGTTTCCATTGTCCCAAAGGTTTGGGAAATGCCAACTTAGACAAAGTTAAGCAAGATTTTTACTCCACGCATTGTGGCTCTCTAAGCATAGGTAAAAGTATGTAACAATTCCCAGACGTGTTTGGTTAGTACCAATTTTAAAGAACATTCCTTGAAAAGACTGTTCTATAGGACAGGCTTTGGGTCCCATGACCACAGAGGAGCCTACACGTCATAAGCTAGGCCTATCATTGTCTGATGTTGATAAAGCACACCCTGGAGAGTCTGTCCAGAGGTTTCAAGAACCATAGGGGGTAAAGAATACCTGAGTGTGGCACACTGGGGAGGTGGCCCCTGGGCAGGTTGAAACACAGGAACATACCTGGTGGACACAGAGCATCAGGAAAGAAAAAGCTCATTCTGAGGAAACTGGTGAAGCAGTCCCCTGGTAAAAGCTCACTTTTAAAGCAAAATGGCCCAGATAAATCTGAGATTCATTAAATGAGACCTGAAAATAAGTTTTCCCCATATAGACTCATCCAAATACATGTGAATGAATAAAGAGATGAACGAAAATTTTTATTCCAAGATAATCCCCTCTCCTAAAAAACATATCATAAAATCACACCATTATTATTACCATTGATTGTCATTATTGTTAAAACTATAAATAACATCAAGAAGTATCAACTGGGCTTTTCTTTCCCAAGTTGAGTACATCACATAAATCAGACTGTCGATTGCTACATGCTTACTTGTTGGCTTCATCTCAAGAGCTCCTTTGGAATAATGTGTTACACAAAAGCAAG
>NW_007811546.1:0-968 GCF_000696425.1 Galeopterus variegatus | reverse complement strand
CTAAGAGTGGGAACCAACCTAAATGTCCATCAGTGGGCAACTGGATAAGGAAGATGTGGTATATACATGCAATGGAATATACTCTGCCATAAAAAGGAATGAAATTCTGTCATTCTGAGCAACATGAATGAACTTAGAGAAAATTGTGTTAGGAGAAATACTTAACACATAAAGAGAAATACTGCATTGTCCTCATTCATAATTTGGAGCGGAAAGATAAATAAATAAATAAGTAAATAAGTAAACAAACAAACAACAAAAGAATGAAAGATACAACAATCACAATAACTCCTTGAATTTTCAAAGGGAAAGAATGCTTTAAGAAGGAGAGAACAGAACTGAGGGCACCAGAGGTGGGTGAGGGGGAGAGGGAGGGGAGTTAGGGAGAAACTAGTTAAGGGCCACAAAAAATGTTTATATTGTGTAATGATAAAATAAATAAATAAACAAACAAACAAACAAATAAATAAATAATAAACAGAAGTAACTACTGCAAAGATTGTGCAGGGGACATAACTGCTAACTTAGACAACACAGCATTGTAGTAGGTGTAAGATGAAGTTTGGCTGTGAATATATTTGAAGGTAAAATCCATAGGATATGCTCATGGACTAGACAGGAGATGTGAGAGAAAGTAGCTTCAAGAGTGATTCCACGGATTTTTTGATTGAGCACCTAGGAGAATGGAGTTACTATTAACTGAGATAGTCAAGATGGGGGCAGGGAGTACTTTTTGATGGAGGATGACAGAGTAAAAAGTTGGACTACAGACATTTTTGAAATAGGATGTCAGATTTCTAAGTGGACATGTCTAGGAAGAAACTAGATACAGCCATACCACAGAAACCTTGCAGGTTCTGTTCTAGACCACCGCAATAAAGCCAGTCACAGAAATTCTTATCGACTCAGTTCTTGTAATATTCTAAATCCGTTGTCATTTCAACAATGTTCACAGTTTCCTTACCGTT
>NW_007811545.1:0-968 GCF_000696425.1 Galeopterus variegatus | reverse complement strand
AGGACACAGAAAGGTGGAAAGACATTCTACGCTCTTGTAGGAAGAATTAACATTCTGGAAAAGTCCATACCTCCCAAGCGATCTACAGATTCAATGCAATCCCCATCAAAATACCAATGACATTCATCACAGAAATGGGAAAAAAAAACAAAAACAAAAACAAAAAAAAACCCCTAACGTTCTTATGCAACAACAAAAGTCCCTGAATACCAAAGCAATCCTGATAAAAAACAATAAAGCCAGAGGAATAACACTACCTGACATCAAAGCACTAGTTACCAAAACAACTTGGTACCGGGATAAAAACAGACACTCAGACCAATGGAACAGTATAGAGAACCCAGAAACCAACCAACGTACTCAAAGCCAACTAATCTTTAACAAGGGCAACAGGAGCATACATTGGGGACAGGACTGCCTCTTTAATAAGTGCTGATGGGAAAATTGTACATCCATATGTAGAAGAATGAAACTGGACCTTTACCTCTTGTCATATATCAAAATGAACTAAAAATTGATTAAGGACTTAAACATAAGATCTGAAACTATAAAAGTACTAAAAGAAACATCGGGGAAACACTTCAGGAAGGAGAAGTGTGCAAAGACTTCATGAATAAGACCTCAAAAGAAAAGGAGACAAAAGAACAAATAAACCAATGTTATTATATCCAACTCAGAATCCTCTGGACAGCAAACGAAACAGTTAGAGCAAAAAGATAACCTACAGATTGGAAGAAAACATTTGCAAACTATGCATCCAACCAGAGATTAATATCCAGAATGTACAAAGAACTCAAAAAACTTAACAGTAAAAAAACAAATAACCAGTTTAAAAAATGGGAAAAGGAGCTGAACAAGCATTTCTCAAAGGAAGATATACCAGTGGGTAACAGACACTTGAAAATTACTCCGTGTCATTAAGCATCAGGGAAATGCAAATCAGAACCACACTGAGATGTAATCTCACA
>NW_007811544.1:0-968 GCF_000696425.1 Galeopterus variegatus | reverse complement strand
GACATCTCTTTTCATCACCTTTAATGCATGTAACCATTTTTTATTAAATTGAATTCATTTTCCTTACAGGGGTAAATATACACATTTCTCATAGTCTATGCTTTTCCTTGAATATTTAGAATGAGTTTCCTATATATTTATGTGTATTTCTGGGTATCATTTTTAAGTCATTTTCAGTTATTTTCTTTTTCATTACTTTTCCTGTTAAAATGTTATAATTTTGAAATTTTTAAAAACTTTCTCACATCTAAAATAAGCTAATATTGCTCCAGTTTTTTCCAAAAAAGTCATGAAAATTAAATAATGTATTTTAAATTCTTAGCACTATATTTGGTATATAACTAATAAATGAATTAACTGATGTTATTATCCTTGTTGTTTTTACTTTTACTTTTGCTTTCTATTTGACCTTAATTCTTTATTATGTGTCTGATGCCCTACCCTTTTAAAATTTTCTGGTCTTTGTTAATGTTTTCATTTTTTTTTTCTCTACTGGAAAATATTTTCAGAATTCACTACATTGTTTAAAAATCTATAGTACTTTAAACACATTGTATTAGTTTCCTATGGCTTCTGAAAATATTCCCACAGAGTCGGTCTGTAAAACTTTCCTCTCTCACAGTTCTGGAGGCCAGAAATCTTAAACCAGCATCACTGCACTGAAATCAAGGTGTGGATCCCTTCAGGGGTTCTAGAGGAGAATTTACTTCTTGCCTCTTCCAGATTCTGGTGTCTGCAGGCATTCCTTGACTTGTGAACATATCACTTCAGTCTTCAAGGCTGGGATCTTTACACTTCTCTCTGCTCCATCTCCATCACTTCGTGTGTGTGTGTGTGTGTGTGTGTGTGTGTGCGCGCGTGTGTGTGTGTGAAATAACCTTCTTCCTCTCTCTTACAAGAACATTTCTTGTGGTGTTTAAAGCTATTCATGTAATCCAGGATAGTCTCCCTGTTCCAAGATCCTTAAC
>NW_007811543.1:0-968 GCF_000696425.1 Galeopterus variegatus | reverse complement strand
ATATCTCTTCTTGTTTCAGACTCAACTTATACTTCCTTGTTCTGTTTAAGTGTGAGTGTCAGTGGTCCTCAGGCACGTCCCCAGCTTTCAGTATTTTAGACTCCATTGGAAGGATTTGATGTCCTGCAGCAGCAGGACAAAAAGGGTACAAGTAGCCAATGGCCCTGTGTTGGCTGCTGAGAGGGACCCACTGGCCATGGAGGACCGATGCGCACTCCTGAAGCTGGTCTTGCTGTGTCTCTTCTTTATGTGAGTAAAATGTTATTGGTCTTGCTGTGTCTCTTCTTTATGTGAGTAAAATGTTATTGCATCCAGTGCTTGGCCGGATTGTGTTTTCCATGGCGATTCCCATACCAAGGCACAGTGCGCAGAAGTGTTCAGGCATCTACTCCTGATAATAGGCAAGATGCCACTTGCTCAGCACTAGTTTTCTAATAGAATTATTTTTGTAAAACATTTAAGTCCTTAACTAAAGCATCATCAATTTGACTTCCTTATTCTCACAAGACTTCGAGTTAATTTAGCATGCATAACTAAATTCTACTATCCCTACATCATGTTCTTATTCTAGTATTTCTAGTTTAAGGGGCATGGCCAAACCTAAAGACATACCCTGTAATGTTTCCTTTGAATGCCCTGCTATACCTCTGCAACTGAGTTTACAAAAATGTAAATAAAAGTAATTGTTACATTCTTTTTGACAATGTCTAGTGTTTGAAATCCCTGAAACATTTTTGTTGACATTATAAACATAAAGTTTAAAATTTTCCTGGTTGTGTTAAATACATATAAAAACAGCTATGTTTTTTTCAAGAAATCACAAAATACCATTAATAGCCAGATTATAATAATTTAGAATTTCACTTCAAATGTACATGGTAGATCTTGGTTCCAAAGCATATAAATAAATGTTCTTTCTTTTATCCTAGTTCCACTACACTGATTCTACTGTTGAACACATATAATGA
>NW_007811542.1:0-968 GCF_000696425.1 Galeopterus variegatus | reverse complement strand
TGCCTCAGTTACCCAGAGTCACCTAGAGGATGAATTTGAACCCAGTCGAGGACCAAGGTCCGCTCTCTTAACCATCACACTGTAAGGCTGCTAATGAAACAAAAGCTTAAGCGCCTGCCCACACATTGCTTGTTGCTGAACGACAACAAAACCACACAAAGGATCAAGCATGCTAGTTGTGACATTATGATATTTATATTTTGGTTTTCATCCACGGTTCCTGGCTCATGCTACTCTGACCTCCTGCCCTCCTTTCATCTGCTCCTTTTTCTCCCCGAGGCAGGAAATTCTGCCCTACCTTAGCTGACTATAGGTCATAAGACCCCCGTTTCAGGAATGCTGCACAGAGAGGCCAAGAAGAATCTGAACAAACCAGCCTTGCTGGGTTTCCTCACCCAGGCGGTCAGCGTTAGATCAGACCCTTTTTGTCCGATCACATTCCTATACCATCGTCTGTGCTGCAATCATGCCTACGTAATGAAACTTCCATGAAAACCCAAGAGCACCGAGCTCGAGGAGCTTCCAGACAGCTGAATACATAGAGGTCCCGGAGGCTGGTGCACGGGGAGGGCATGGAAGCTCCCTGTACCTTCCCCATATGTCGCCCTGCGCTTCTCTCCATCTGTATCTTTTTTAATACTCTTTCTAATAAAGTAGTAAATGTAAGCACATGTTTCCCTGAGTTCTATGAGCCGCTCTAGCAAACCAATCAAACCCAAGGAAGGGGTTGTGGGAACTCTGATTTATAGCTGGCTGATCAGAAGTTCCAGAGACCTGGCTTGTGACTGGCATCTGAAGGGGGGGCAGTCGTGCACACTGAGCCCTAACCCTTTGGGATCTGACACTATCTTCAGAAGTGTCGAAATTAAATTGGATTGGAGGGCACCCCACTTGTGTCTGCTGAAGAACTGCTGGCTTGCTTGCCAGTGGGGAGAAATCCCCAGACATTTGGCCACAGAAGTCAGAAG
>NW_007811541.1:0-968 GCF_000696425.1 Galeopterus variegatus | reverse complement strand
AAACTCAGGCCCAGATCAGAGATTCTACACAACACAGATCCACTGGGTCTCTGGAGAGCCAAAAGTACCTACCTATAAGGTCAACCATTAAAACCTGCACAAAAAGCCTTCCCTAGGGAAACAGCAGCAAAGCAGCAATTTAAACAACCACACCGCGCAAGTACTGGTTCCCACAGGAAGTTCCCCCGTTTTAGAAGTAAGCAAAGGACAAAATATTAGTTCTGGCCCAGGCACACCACCAGCACCTTGGGGTCTGCCTGGGAACTGGAGGCTTGGAGCTGGGGATGGACCCACTCCCACATCCAGGCACACCACGCCAGTGCCTCAGGGTCCACCCAGGGACCCGGGGCATGGAGAAGGGGACCTGACCCCCCTTCCACAACGAGGCACACCAAGCCAGTGCCTTGGGGCCTGCCCGGTGACCCAAGGCACAGATCCAGGGAGTGAAGGCACACCACGCCAGTGCCTCGGGGCCCACTTGGGGACCAGAGACATGGAGAAGGGGAACAGACACACCCCACAACCAGGCACACTGCCAGGACCAAGGAGCATGCCATAAACATCACCTCCATGTGGGTGAACCACCACAATAACCATGGCTGCCATGAAAGCGGCTAGATACCACAACCACCATGCAGATGGCCCGCCAACCACTGGAGTGCATTCACACAAGGAGAGTCACCAGGAGAGATAAAGGAAAGAATAGGATGTCTCTCTCCACAAAGCCCAGAGTGACAGAAGAAGCGTCTGCTCTATGATTATATTGGGGGACCTGATCACACCTCTCAGCATTGGACAGATCATCTAGGCAACAAATTAACAGAGTAACCATTATTCTTTCAGGAGAGAAGAAATCTAGGGTAATTAGAGGGGGGGAGGTGGGACAGAGTGGGGGAAGGGGCGAGACTGGACAAGGGGCATAAAGAATAATTACGATTTGTAACAACATATATGCTAGTAATATTGAT
>NW_007811540.1:0-968 GCF_000696425.1 Galeopterus variegatus | reverse complement strand
TCTTAAGTGAAAGAGGTAACTGGTAGGACTGAACTGAAACGCAGGCTACTGGACTTCAGAGTTTATGCTCTCAACCCTTAGGCTAATTAGTCAGAAATAGTATTCAAATAATTGCCTTTTTATTGTATTTTCCTTTGTATGTGGGAACTAGACCTTGTAGAAAAAGTAAAACTACCACAAACAGACCCTAAACTTTGGAGACTCTAAACTGTGGTGGGTCTCCACTTACCTATGACGAATACCATCACACAGGTTTAAAGGAAACTTAATCCTTTTCAAACTGGTATTTAATAACTGAATACCACTTTTCTAAGGTGCAATGAACAGTTGTGTGGGGGAAACTGATCCCATAGATAATACTGATCAAGATGCAGAGCAAGCATCTGCTTGATAACTGTAACATCCTAAAACATCGACTAAAGACCTTTAGAGAAACAACTGCAGGTGCTCTCTCAATTTTAATATGATACTATGATTTCTGTTAAGCACAGGGAATACATTGTCTTTCTTATATTATGAGCTTTACTAGATTAGTCACTATGACATTCTTTAGCTGCCACTCTTTTCAACTTGAAATCTGAAAGTACTAAAAAAGAAATAAATTATGAATATAAAATTTTAAATATGTTCAAATGATTTCTCAATTATCGTAAGTGATACAAATACAGAGGAAGAAAAGGTAAAAACTAAAAACATGGTAATGACCGATCACTAATACAATTTGTATTTGATGGTAATATTTTTAAATACTGTTTTGATCACTTCTGGGTTGGGCTTTGAGAAATGGTGCCACATTAATTAAAAGCTATAAATGTATAAATATGTATTATTTTTTAGTGGTTTGTTTCTCAGTATTATATGAGATTTGTGTGTGAGGGTCTGGCTGATCCTTAGTTCAAAAGCACACCAGGCGTAGAATATTACATAATTGCTCTTCCTATATAGTTCTTGGAAG
This sequence comes from Galeopterus variegatus, assembly GCF_000696425.1. Classification (NCBI taxonomy): domain Eukaryota; kingdom Metazoa; phylum Chordata; class Mammalia; order Dermoptera; family Cynocephalidae; genus Galeopterus; species Galeopterus variegatus. Next base: position 13 of record NW_007811540.1, on the reverse strand, counting down.
TCAAGCAGTCTGA
>NW_007811539.1:0-968 GCF_000696425.1 Galeopterus variegatus | reverse complement strand
TACTAAACCCAATATTCCATAGGGAGGCCTATTCTCACTCACATGCTAAGGAATTGTAACACGCTTATTGTGGGAGGAATACAAAGTGCATGAATCCAGTTGGGAGAAAATGAGGCTGGAAAAGTGGCTGGGGACAAATTATGAATAATCTTTTGCACTCAAGCAAAGAAATTTTGGATTTGTACTCTAGAAAATGGGGCTAAGAGGTGTTGTTATGGAAGGGAGTAACAAAATTGGCTTTATTATTTGTGTGCGTGGTTTTTTAAAAAAATTAGTGTATTGTGCCTGCCACTAAGTAGACAACTAAATTAATTTTGCCATAGATCTATACCCCTCTAACCACCACATCGGTCAAAATATCAAACATTTCTGACAGTCCATAACGTTCCCTCAGTTAATATCGTTCTTTTCCCCGAGTAAGCACCATTCTGATCACTAATTTAAATTAGTTGTGTCTGTTCTTATATGCATATTTTTAGAAAGTTGCACAATGTTTCTTTTTGTATTTGTTGAATAAGTGAATGAATGAATGAATGAAAAGAATAAGGCAGAGACTACAGAATTTCTATTGAAGATAACTGATTTCACTAATTAATTTTTTATTTGTTTAGCTGATTATAAACTTGTTTAATTGAACTTCATCTAGTGCACACATTTTTGTCTCAAAGGAAGACATCATTAAGATACCAGTGAAATGTTATGCCAAAATTGAGATAAATTATAACTATGCAATTTCTTTAAATTGCCATTTTAGAAATTTTGTAAATAAGGAGTATAATTTAATTTTCATAATTTGCTTGTAATAAATCATTTTGGGTATTCCTCCCCCCCAATTGCTTTAAAGTTTTCTGTATAATAATGAGTGGTTGAAATTTTTCAGGATCAGGTTATTTTATAATAATCTCTTTTCACTTAGCATGGCATCTGGAACATATTAAAATAGTCATAAAATAAATGTTTGATAAAGT
>NW_007811538.1:0-968 GCF_000696425.1 Galeopterus variegatus | reverse complement strand
CCCAGAAGGTAATTCTCCAAAGAAGGGGGCCACTGAGAGCCTTTAGCAACCCACACTCACAGCATGTAGGGATGGGGGCGCCTGCCTGATGAAAGGGATCTGGACAGGGCACCGTTAGAAAGGTGAGCAGGCACTCACTGTGATTGGCTCTCAGTCTGGAGGCAAAAGAAACAAGGGGAGTTCTCGTGAAACAGAATCTTTGTGACCAAACTGAGGTCATTCCTGCTGGATTTGAAAACTGGTCCCTAAAGAGGATATGGCTCGATTTATATGAGGAGTGGATAGATGTCCCAATCTTGCTTTCTAAGATTTTAAATTAGGGAGAACAGTTAGGGAGGAGCAGAATGACTCCGTAGGGCCCCCACCAGCAGGTCTCTATGAGTCAGGGCTATTTCACCCTATGGGAGGATGTATTAGAAAATGAGGAGCTTAACCCAGGGGCATGGACTTGTCATGTGAAGCATGCACTGAATTTTAGCCTCCACTCATCTTCCCAGCCTCCTGTATGCAGCACACAACTGCACAACTAGGCAGAGTGGCCCTGACCCAACAAAGATCCAGTGCAGAGAGGGGCAAAGAGACTACCAGAATAAAGTTACTTTGAGAAACAAGGATAGGATCAACATGAGGACCTCAGTGTTTGTAACTGGAGTGAACCTGGTTAGAAGCCCACAGAAACCCACCTCCCAGGAACAATGGCTGAGTATGGGAGTGTGATCAAACAGAGCTGCAACCTTGGATCCACTGCGATCTAGACTAGCAAGGGCCTCCAGGGAGCAGAGAGAAATCTCTGAACCCAAACCAGGCAGGACCAGCCCCACCATGTGGCAGAAGACAAACACGAAACACAATCCAGTTCTTTCCACTTGCTGTATGAGGAGACAGGATGGACCCCACTGGACTAAGCTTGAAGAGAAATCCTGAATTTTCTGCTCTTCAGCAGTGATTAGCTAAAAAAATAAAAGACA
>NW_007811537.1:0-968 GCF_000696425.1 Galeopterus variegatus | reverse complement strand
ACACCTGCCCACCTGGTGTTTCACAATGCTTGATAGACCATCTGTTTATTATTCCTCTCTCCCAACTAGACTAACACTCCATAAGGGCTGTTTCCTTTACTGCCTTATTCTCATTACCTTACCTGCAACAGTTCCTGAGACAGGACTCAAAGGAAAAGAAACAGGTGCAAAGTGGAGAGAGATGATATCAGTTTTGAGTATGAGGATTTTCGAGTTGCACATTAGATCTTCTTGTGGACATGCCCAGTTGACAGATGGAGACACCTGAGTCTGGAGCTAGTGGGAGAGCTGTAGTTAGATGGATTAGATTTGATTAAAGCCACAGGTTTAGATGAGAACATCCAGGAAGACGTAATACCAAAGAGAGATACAAGAGGGGCTGTGCAAAGAGATTATGAATGACCGTCAGAACGGAGGGAAGAGGTGCCTCAGAAGCCACGAGAGGAGAGATTGTCCTGGGGAAGGTGATTAAATGGTGCAGAGAGGTCAAGCGAAATCAGGACCAAAACTGTCCTTTGGTTGGGCAACTGGGGAGGCCTTGTCAATGCTGATGTGGACTTTTGTAGAATGATGGAATGAGAGCTTTTTGGAAAGCCAGGTTGCCATGGATTTAGAAGTAAACAAGAAGTGGGGGAGTGTGGGCTTCCCTTTCAAGAACAGTCTCTTTGGGGCCGGCCCGGTGGTGCACTGCTACAGTGCGCCGCTTGGGAGCGTGGCTGCGCTCCCGACGAGGGTTCGGATCCCACATACAGACCGGTTCCCACTCACTGGCTGAGCGAGGTGCAGGCGCAACACCGAGGATTGCGATCCGTCGCCGGACACGAAAAAAGACAAAAAGGAAAAAAAAAAAAAGAACAGTCTCTTTGAAAAGAGCAGAGACATTTCCTAACTCCAGGAGAGATTAGGCCAAAAGAGAATTGCCTTTTCCGTTTTTTAAGATGAGAGATATCTGGGTGTGCCACACAGCA
>NW_007811536.1:0-968 GCF_000696425.1 Galeopterus variegatus | reverse complement strand
CCCTCTGTACCTAGAAACGTTGATCAGACCATCTCTGACATTTCATACTGATTATTTGTTTATAAGTCTTATTTCCTGGAGATTTTAAGTCCGTTTAGGGCAGAAGTCAATGCGGTGGCTGAAGACAGAGTAGGTTTAAAAAAAAATTTTTTTTGAGGGGGAAAATGTATTTTGGGAATCTTTATGTTGTATTTAAATATTAATTAAATGAAATTTCATACACATTTTATTTTCTAAGCTCATCTATAGTACTGTAGAACTTTTGTTTCAGTTATGCATATGTATTAATGTATTGTTGCATTAATGTTTGTAATAGTCCTTTTTGTGTTGCTATAACAGAATACCTGAGACTGGGTAATTTGTACAGAAAATGAAATTTATTGCTTACAGTTTCTGAGGCTGGGAAGTCCAAAGTCCATCTGGTGGTGGTGACAGTGGCCCAGGGGACTCACATTGTAAGATGATGGAAACAGAGCAGAGAGAAAGAGAAAGACACTCTCTTCTTCTTTTAAAGCTCTCAGAACCACACCCTTGAGCACCAACATTTTTAATCCATTCACTACTGCATGGCCCTACAATCCAATCACCTCTTTAAGGCTCCATATTTGATTACCATAATAGGATTTCCCACTCTCTTAACAGTGCCAGTGGTGGCTAAGTTTCTAATACATAAAACTTGGGAGACAAATTTCAAGTTTCAGTGAGTTTTGGGGGTGGTCATAATTCAATCCACTACAAAGTTGCAATGTAAAAAATACATCTTTGTTTTTCTTACATCTCTAAACTTATTTCACTATATTGCCATTTCTATAGAAGGGCAATGATAACAACTTATCTCAAGGGGTTGAGGACTAATAGAGTGTGAGTTTAAGGCCAAATGAGCTCCAGATGCTGCCTCTGTACCCTTCTGCCATCTAGATTGCCTTTATACTGTCGCAGAACAAGTGTATTTAACTCTTGATTGGAGA
>NW_007811535.1:0-968 GCF_000696425.1 Galeopterus variegatus | reverse complement strand
CAAAATGAAAGGTAAATTAATTTATTTTTTTTTATTTTTTATTTTTTCCTTTTTGTCTTTTTTACTGACCGGTAACAGGATCGCCACCCTCGGTGTTGCGCCCGCACCGCGCTCAGCCAGTGAGCGGGAACCGCTGCGCTCCCAAGTGGCACACTCTCCAGTGCACCACCGGGACGGCCCAAATTAATTTATTTTTAATGCCATATTCCCAGTGCACTCAATTGGCACTCAAATAAATATTGGTTAAGCAAATACATGAAGGAAAAGGATGCATCAGAAAATGTAAGAAAGATTGGAAGAGAGTGAAACTACAGATGGGAAAGAAGGCAGAAGTAGAGAAGCCCATGAACAGACTTCTAAGAAGTAGGAGACTCAAAGCAATGTAGAGATAAGGGGTCATGGTCAGAGTTTTAGCACTTAGGATAAAGATCTCCGAATTCATGCCAACCAACACCCAGGGTGGGCCCTGGAGAGTTGATACCTGAAGCATAGTCATGGGAAAGCTCTCTGGAGTTCAGGGAACCAGAAAGTTCTTATGCTACTGTGTTTGATGTGTCATGGTCATAGTAGTAGAATTTTCCTAGAGTAATGGCAAGAAGTGGTATGAAGAAGCAATGAGTGAGCACCATTCCTCAGTGGACCAGGGATGTCCAGATGATACTGCTGTCCAGTGGTGACAGCAATGGGTGAGGTGGAGGACAGGGCAGAGGGTGGTGGAGATGCAGCCACACAGCACAGATTTGAGGCGAGGTGAAGGAGGTCAGCCTGGAATCTCTAGAAAAACACAGACTGGTGATATCAACAGCTAGAAAGCTAATGAGACCAACTATTTTTTTGACCACCATAATCTGTCTATAACCTTTTCTTAAGTTTTAAATAAAAGAAAAATTATGAGGTGGTTTTTTTGGTGCCAGTATGAAATAGAATCCAGAGGAATCTGAACGTAATAGAGTCTGGCTTCACTTTTT
>NW_007811534.1:0-968 GCF_000696425.1 Galeopterus variegatus | reverse complement strand
CACACGCCTGACCACCATTTTTAATCCATCACTACTGCATGGTCCTACAATCCTATTACCTCTTCAAGGCTCCACCTTTCAATTACCATGATAGGATTTCCCACTCTGTCAACAGTCACAGTGGGGGCTAAGTTTCTAACACATAAAACTTGGTGGACACAATTCGAGCTTCAGTGAGTTTTGGGGAGACATAATTCAATCCGCTACACATGGCAAAATACACATAACCTAAAATGTCCCATTAGTGACATTTAGTCTATTAACAGTGCTGTGCAACCATCCCCTGTCTAGTTCCAGAACATTTTCATCACCTCAGAAGGAGACCGTGTTCCCATTAAACACTAACTCCCCATTACCCTCTCTTCCCAGCCCCTGGCACCTACTATTCTTCCTGTCTCTATGGACGTGACATTCTGGGGACCTCCTGTAAGTGGAATCGCACAGTATTTGTCCTTTTGTGTCTGGCTTACTTCACTCAGCACAATGTCTCTAAGGTTCATCCATGTTGTAGCACGTGTCAGTGTTTTTTAAGACTGAATTATGTTCCACTGTGTTTATCCATCCATCCATCTGTTGATGAACACTTGGGTTGTTTCTACCTTTTTACTATTGTGAATAGTCCTGCTGTGAACATTCATATACATGTTTTTTTTTTTGTTTGTTTTTGTTTTTATTTACTTTATTTTTTAAGCAGTTTTAGATCCATAGCAAAATTGAGCAGAAAGTACAAAGTTCCCATATATCTCCTGCCCCACCCGCACAGGCTCCCTCGCATCAACACCCCCCACCAGAGTGGTGTGTTTGTTACAACTGATGAGCCTGCATGGACATGTCACTATCACTCGAAGTCCATCATTCACATCAGGGCTCACTCTTGGTGCTGTACATTCTATGGGTTTGGACAGGCGTGTAATGACATGTGTAATAACCATTATGGTATCATATGGAGCAGTGTCACTGCCCTGAAC
>NW_007811533.1:0-968 GCF_000696425.1 Galeopterus variegatus | reverse complement strand
GGCGGGAGTGCCGCCGTGCTTCCCAAGCGGCGCACTATCCAGTGCACCACCGGGCCGGCCCTCACATAAATTATTTTTCTTCAAAATAGAACTAGGAGCCAAACTTTGTTTAATAAACTTGAAAATTATTCTTTAATCCTGTGAGCATTATGTAGTGTCTAATTTTTAAAAACAAACTGTATATAGGCAATTGGTTAAAACTCATTGTAACCTCATTGTTGAGGCATACAATTACCACTTTTAATAGTTTTGCAAAGTTGCAGTGAGTACTGTGTTCTCATATGACTTACAAAACAACATTTTGATTATTAGATACATAAGATATATAGAAAAAAATTGAGCCAAATTTTTGATATAGCCTTAGATTATTTTCTAATTAAAATAAATTTTTCCCAGGTAAGCATATGCAACCATTTATTAACATGATACCATAAAGTAATGTCTGTTATTTTCTATATTCTATTCAACACAGATATTTTTGATGTTATTTTTATTGCTAAGAAGCAAAGTTTATTGAGTTTTCTAAGCCAACTCAATTTTTTTCTTTCTGTTTATTCATAGACTTTAATCATAAAAAAACAAGGAATTTGATGAATCATTATGCACTATAAATATTCTTAAGAAATTATATTTGAGTGCCAATTTCTGTTGCCTTTCTCTGATGGTGGATTACAGATACGAGAGGTACAGCTGAGAAAGACTGGTCTCAAATATACTCACTTTGGCACTGGCTGAAGCCTGAAGCCTAATCTCAGAGAAGTGGTGAGCATATATTAGGAAGTTTTTAGAGCTGAGGCCAAGGACATTTAAAAGAACTCAGAAACATGATACTCATTGGATATAGACACAAGATTAGCAGCATATTTGCAGTTAAGTAATAACAACTACAGAGTAACATTTATTGAGAATGTATAGAATACTGTACACTGTTCTAAGATTTTATGCATGTTTAACTATTTGATCTGCAT
>NW_007811532.1:0-968 GCF_000696425.1 Galeopterus variegatus | reverse complement strand
ATCTCTCTATGACCTTTTGGAAGCCCTGTTGTGTGTGAGCCGTCCCTGTCCCTCTCCCCCCCGGACAGCGCCCATCTCCTCTGCAGTGCATTGTCTCATCTTGCTCCACACATCATCTTGCCATGTGTATACAAGTTGAAACCAGGCCAGTGTTTCCCTCACTCGATGATTTCAGGAATGATGTGTTCACAGTCAGCAGTAAGGGCAGAATGATTGTTAGGGTTCACTGATGTGAGGCACTGTGGATCAGGGTGTCTGAGTCCCAATCCCGTGAGGCCCTGCCCCACTTACACACAGGGCCCCTCACCCTCATGTCCACCACAGCATTGTCACACTTGTAGTTTTCTGCCTGCCGCAGGGGACTGTGTTCCTGAAGGGCTACGGTTCAGCTCCCAGGAACATTTCACAGGTGCCTGCTAATTCTACAGGTCCTTGTCTACAGTGCTGGGAGATAACTTTATCCCCAGTTCAGAGACAAGGAGAAGAGGTCCCAGAGAGAATACCTACTCGGTGCAAGTCCAGACTATGAGCTGGGGCTCCAGGTGCCTGTCCAGAGAGGGAGGGTAAAGAGCTGAGAAAAGTGTGGTCTCAGTCAAGTGCGGCCTTGGCCTGCTGAGGGTGGAGGGATGGGGAGGTCTTCTCTGGAGCCTAAATCTGACAGGACAGCTGTCTCACTGAGGCAAGAGAGCCAGGCTTGTGGACCCCAGAATGAGTTGGACATTCGCGAAGGCGGAGGGGCTGTGGGTCACTCCCAGGGGGCTGTGTCACCTTTCAGGCTCTTAGGACAAGAAGCTGCTGTTGGCCAGGGTCCAGCTTCAGAGAAGGCCGCAGGTGACAGCCCTTCCCAAGGGGCTCTGGACGGAGCACTGAGCAAGTGGGGAGGCCCAAAGTGAGCCCGGGCACTCTGAGCCCATGCCCCCCGCCCAAGTCTCACTGTCGTGCTGTCCCCCCCAGATCTCGCCTCTCCC
>NW_007811531.1:0-968 GCF_000696425.1 Galeopterus variegatus | reverse complement strand
ACGTCAGCGGTACGGGGACCCTGTCCCAGAGCTACCAGTATGAGGTGTGTCTGATGGGAGGTTCAGGGACAAATGAGTTCAAGTTTCTGAAGCCAATTATCCCCAGCCTCCCACCCCTGGGCGCTGGCGAACAAGTAGAAGAAAACACTACCTTCCGGAATAGCTTTGGATTCAATTAGAGTTCTGATTATGATGCAATTTTTCTGCCGTTTATCCAGATACAGAGTTTGAGAGTGTCGTGGAGAAAACTTCCACCTTCAGTTAATGGCTTTGATTTCCCTTTTTCGATGGATTTGTCCGTTGAACTTTATCTTGTCCAATTTCGGTAAACTCAATTTTTTTTTTTTTTTTTTTTTAAAGATGACCGGTAAGGGGATCTCAACCCTTGGCTTGGTGGTGTCGGCACCACGCTCAGCCAGTGAGCAAACCGGCCATCCCTATATAGGATCCGAACCCGTGGCCTTGGTGTTATCAGCACCACACTCTACCGAGTGAGCCACGGGCCGGCCTGGTAAACTCAATTTTACTTCGTGTCATTTATTTACTTAATGTCATTCCAAATCCATGCATGCTGTTGATTCTCCTGAGATTTCTGCTCTTCTTGTTGGTATTTGTTGCGATGGACTGTGTTAATAAAATTGAATATTAATTGGTTTTTTTGCTATATATTACCCATTCTGTTTCATCACACTGTATATGTATGTGATGCTAAATTGCAAATGAGTCATTAAGGAAGGCCTTAATCCAATATGACTGGTGTCCTTATAAGAAGAGGAGGTTAGTATACAGAGAGAGAGAGAGAGAGAGACTGGACAGGTGCACACAGATGATCATCTAAAGACACTGAAGGGAGATGGCCATCCACAAGCCAAGGAAAGAGGCCTCCAAATGAAACCAACCCTGCCAACACCTTAATCTTGGACTTTTAGCCTCTAAAACTATGAGGAAATAAATTCATGGTATTTAAG
>NW_007811530.1:0-968 GCF_000696425.1 Galeopterus variegatus | reverse complement strand
CCAAGCTGTTGGAAACACGTTAAACACAAGACAGGGAGTGATGCACCAGTTAGCATGTGGTAGAAGAGGCGGGCAGTGGGTACATGCATACACACAGATGCGTGCCCGTGCACGCACACATGCACATGTACACGTGTGCACACACACACATTTAAATATGCAAAGAAAACTACAAAAATTTCTTTTAAAGAAAGGCCATAAAAATTGAAAACCATAGTTACTGAAAGAAAAACTTGAATTAAAATTCAGAAATCGGTCATACAATTTAAGACCTTTGAATATACTTCAAATTTTACTTTATAGCATAACGTGATAGTTCAAGATATAGATTATGTAAAACAGACTTTCGTGCAAGTTAAAATTACCTTTTCATTTAGAAATGAGAGCTCTTTTTTCTTGTTTCTAAACAAACTCATAACACTTGGAAGATTATAATTTTTTCTTAAAAGACATACCATAGCACATACAATTTTATTCAAGTTGTCATTACTCAGATAAATTAAATTGTTTCAGTAGTTAAAGTTACAGTTGTCATAAACAACCTGGACATAGAATGAGATGTTACACTATTTCCAGGTTTTCAACATCACATTTATCTTGTGATGGTGTGTTTCGGTATAATGATGCAGTGGTCCTGGGACATGGAAAACCCAGAAATAATGTCAAAAGCAATGCTTCATGTTTGGATCTCACCACATCAAGTAAAAATAGTGAACTTAAACACGAAAACGCAATTTGCTCCTTCTAAAGTACACAGTTATATCTCTTGCAAAAACAGACAAACAAAATAAACCCCCATTCATTTCCAATGCCTCAAGGTAAAGAGGATGGCATCTATCAGAAGTGCAGAGACTGTCTGAAACATTTAGAAGCAATCTTTTCATAATGCTTCTTTGGGTGAGGAAGCGGAGTTATGAGTTACTCAAAATTCATAAAGATTATTGAGTTTACATCCTTACAGATCCGTC
>NW_007811529.1:0-968 GCF_000696425.1 Galeopterus variegatus | reverse complement strand
ATGCCATTGAGCACAATAATATAAAAGAAGTTTTAAATCTTCTTTTGATCTAGATTTTATACGCTGATAGACTTTAGAGATCATATTTTACAGATAACGTAACTATTTCTTGACTTTATTTTAATGTACATATATTTTCCTTGCCAGAAGAAAAATTTGATGAAATATACTCCTTGCTGTGTTCCCTCTTCAAAACTATTATCCTTTGTCATTTAAAGCGCTGGAGCTTAGATCTTTAATTTTACAAGCCTAATTACTGATTAGCATTTTAACAAACATTTGATATTTATTAATGGTAATTCAGAATATGAACCATTTAATTGCTGTACATACTATCTAATGTCTAATAGTCTCATACGGAGTAGAAAAGGATTACATGCAGGAAACACTATACTCTGTTCACATTATTATCATAATCCATCTTCTTGGTTTCGTTCTTTTAATAATTTAAATTTTTATTGTGAAATTAATGTGTACTTATTGTTAAAGTTTAGGAGAATCAAGAAAGCATAATAAAGACAATAAAGGTGACATATAATGTCACCACTTAAACATAAGTCCTGATAATAGTTGATATCCTTTCAGAGTTTTTGTATAATTTTCTAGTGTATATGTATAAAATTTTTGTTTGTCTTATATATGTTGTTTTGCAGCTAGTCCATGGAACTAATTTTGTGCTAGTCCACTCTAAGGATTTGCCATAATTTATTTAGTTAATTACCTATTGTTGGAATTTAAGTTGATTTTGATCTATTGTGACTATAAACAATGTTTCTTTGACCATTTCTGTATATACAACTTCTGTGAAAGGAGGTGAAAAGTTACGCATGTTTAATATTCAGGCATGTTACCAAAATACCCTCCAAAACAACGCCTATGTACAAAGTTGCCTGATTCTCACCTTACTTTTAGGATTAACTGGGACAGCATGGTCATTCATTTCTTCATTGGTTGTTCAAAACCATTTG
>NW_007811528.1:0-968 GCF_000696425.1 Galeopterus variegatus | reverse complement strand
TTTTTTTTTCTTTTTACACTAAGCCCTTAGCATCTATAGCTGGAATTGCTTGAACAAATCCTATCAAAATCTACTCATGTGAGAATCTGCATTAAAGAACAAATTGTCCCAAATATACTGGCTTTGGGACAAAATGAAACAATCAATAATTCTTAGAACTGTTTAATCTTCTCTGCCCTTTTTATCTTGGAAGACACTTAAAGATAATGTTTATCTTTCTTTTGTTATTACCTGGAACTTACGTTCCACCTTTCAGGGAAGAAGCTACATTTGCCAAGATTAAAATTCACTTGATCTTTAGGCCTTTTGTAATGCTGGCAAAAGTAACTTCCTGATTCCTACCAATAAAAGCCAACAAGGCTACTGAGGCAGATACACATGGGTTGAATTTCATTCCAAAAGTAAATATTGGTTTAAATCTTGAATGAGAAAAGCTAGGCCAAATGCATTACACTGAGCTTCTCAGACATATGATGAAACTACCCAACATTTTCCTGTTCCCCTGTTACGCTCCAACTAACAAATCACCTCCTGAACAAAGAGAGATATGTTTGATTCATTCACAAAGAATCTGGAATATATCACTGTTGTTTTAATGGAGAACGACTTTTTTTACAACCAAAAGAGTCTAATGAGTACACAATAGACAGATTTAAATTTGATCCATCTCACAAAGGCAGGACAGGGTCAACCTGAGAAGGAAATGTTGATCTTGACATGAAAAAGAGTTGCAAGTCTCTTGCCTCATGACTAAAGGAACTATATAAGCTAGTCTTTAAATAAACCATAGGATGGATTTTAAAATATGAAACATTTTTCATTTTAGTGCAAATACCATCTAGAAAATGTAGAAAATCCCCGAAGCCATTATGCTAGCTTGCACTGAATTTTTTAATGTTGAGTTCTTTAAATTAATGCAAAAAGTTAAGATTTTCAAGCTGAAGGTATGTTTTCCATTTCACTCCCAG
>NW_007811527.1:0-968 GCF_000696425.1 Galeopterus variegatus | reverse complement strand
CACTTCCCTCCTGCACCAGAATCCTAGGGTCTGTCCAGTGTGCAGCCCAGCCTGACCCTCCTGACTGGGAGAAATGTGGGGCCCGAGGCTATGAGCGGCGTCAGATGGTCAGAGGCCAAAATAGCTGTGCTAGACTTGCAGCCTGTTGGAGCTGGTAAAGCACCCGAGCCCAAAAAGGACACCTGACCATCCAAGGCAGCAGATCTGAGGAGGGGTCAGGAGTGGGAGGAAATTAGTAAACGTAACAGCAGGAAGGGGTCTTCCTTGTTAGGCATCTGCCGTATCTCAGGCACTTTATCTGTGCCATCCCATTCAAATCCCATGACAAATACATAGGGCAGATAACATTTTCTCCATTTTATAAGGAAACTGAGGCTCTGAGAGGTGAACTAACTATGCCTGGGTCACACGACCAGTGAACGCCAGGGCAATGACTCAACTAAAATTTACTGGGCTTCAAAGCCTGTACTCTTCACCTCTGCTTGTCCCATGAGGTGGCTTCAGGGTCTTGGTGTGGGGTTTGGGAATTCCATCCATGGGGAGGGAAGGAATGAGCTTCAAAAGTCAAAGCAATAATGGATGCAGGATCAGTGTTCTCTGAAGACGTTCTGGTTCCCTCTACATGTCTGGGTCTAGAATCATCCCTGGTCATTTATGGTGGGAAGGGCTGAATGGCTTCCCAGTGTTGCCCAGTGGGTAGGTGGTAGTGTTGGGCTTCGAGGTCAGGACTCCTGTGCTGTGCCCTTTCTACTATCCAGGCGATGACCACTTTCAACTGGGATAGCAAAGCCCAGGCACAGCAAAGCAGCTGGCTCCAAACAGAACCCTTGGGTTGTGGATCCCAAGGCCCTGGGCTCTGGGGACAATGAGGAAGACATTTTATTGCCACTTGCTATGTAATTAATGACTTAATGACCTTATGGGAGGCAAAAGGAGCAGGAGAGCCATTTATGATCTCTGAGAGCATG
>NW_007811526.1:0-968 GCF_000696425.1 Galeopterus variegatus | reverse complement strand
GGCAGGCAGGTGTCATTAGCCCCATTTTCCAGATGAGGAAACTGAATCTCAGCAAAGGAAAGTGACTTGCTCCAAGTTGGCAAATGTCAGAGCCATGATCTGAAAACAAGTCTTTCTGATTCTAAGGCTTCTTCCCTTTGCACAGGCACTGGGTACGAAGCTCAGAATGACACCTATTTAGGGAATAGTTAACGGAGAAGGAGGAGGGAATAGTTGCTGAGGCCAAGGAAGCATAGGCCTTCAGAGAGAAGTTTATTCCTCCCACCCTCTGTGCGCCAGCCCCTTGGAGGCGTGCGTCACGGTGGAAACGGAATCAGGACAGAAAAAGCCACTTGAAATGAACTGCGACCAGACAGGCCGCCATGGTGGCGTGATTGATACTGGAGCATGTAGGTGTAATGAAACTGATGCCGGCTTCTCTGCACCTGTGATTTATTGAGGACAAATTTAAGATGAGAAAGGGCCCCATACTAGGAGCTGCATCTTCCCCTCCAAGGGAGGGTGGTCATCCATCACCAGCCATTGCAAGGGCCCATTCCAAGCGGCTCATCAGATGAACCAATAGTCTCTTTGTTGGGGTTCCTAACAAGTGTTGGATCAGCAAAAGTCTATTTATGCTGGTGGACCTTTCAGGACCAATTTGTAGTGGGTCACTGATTCTGCTGGGGTATTATCTTCTTTACTACTCGGGCCAGTTGGGGAACGCGGCAAAGATTAATGGTTTTGGCTGCCGACTTGCCACCTCAATCTACAGCTTCTGGACCAAAGATTAAGTTTTTTTGTGTTTTACCAGAAAGGGCTCATCTTGCATGAGAGATGTGCTTTAATTTACTAACTTGCTTATGGAGAAAGGAGTCATGGAAGTGTACTTGGTTGTGGTGAGGATTTGGCAGATGGCTCTTAGGCCTGGTATCCACACTCTTCTCCCTAAGACCCCAGGCAGAAAGTGGGCGGCTCCTGGTGCCATG
>NW_007811525.1:0-968 GCF_000696425.1 Galeopterus variegatus | reverse complement strand
GCAAATTCATAGGGACAGAAAACAGAAAAGAGGTTACTAGAAGATGAGGAGAGGGGAAAGGAGGAAGTTACTGCTTAATGGGTAGAAAGCTTATGTTGGGGATGATGAAAAAATTTGGGGTATAGATAGTGGTGATGGGTACACAACATTGCATATAATGGCCACTGAATTGTTCACCTACACATAATAAATATTATGTTATAGATTATTTATCACAATAAAAACAGTTTGAAAAGATTAAAACAATAAAAAAAAAGCACATTAAATAATACTCTATAATGTTTACAGACATGTAAATATGAAACCATGGGCAGGAAGGATATACACAAACTTCATAAGTGCAATTATCTCTGGGGAGGAACGGAAAAAGGGGAATGGGATTAGAGAGGGGTTCAAGAGAACATCAACCATATCTGCAATAAACACTGCACTTAATTCTACCCAAAAATAAACTAAAACAAATATGGCAAAATCTTAACTTTATTAAATCTGGATAGTGGATATGTGAACACTGGGATACTATTTTATCATTTTTGAATATATATTTCTGTATATTTGAAAATATTTCTCATGTTTCCTAGTTTTAGCTTCCAAACCTACAAGGAAGGGAAACACTGGAGGAAATCATCACAACAGGACACAAAACAAAACAAAAAGGTATGGCTAATAAACCAACTGTGGAGAGAGAAAACTGATAAATACTTCCCAAAGAAAAAAGGAATAAAGGGCCGGCCCGGTGGCGCACTGGATGAGTGCGCCGCTTGGGAAGCGCGGCGGCGCTCCCGCCCGAGGGTTCGGATCCCACATGCAGACCGGTTCCCGCTCACTGGCTGAGCGAGGCGCGGGAGCAACACTGAGGGTTGCAATCCCGTTGCCAGTCCCCGGTCCGGTGCGGGGGCAACACTGGGGGTTGCAATCCGTTGCCAGACACGGAAAAAAGACAAAAGACAAAAGACAAAAAAAAAAAA
>NW_007811524.1:0-968 GCF_000696425.1 Galeopterus variegatus | reverse complement strand
TTACTTTACCTTAACTTAGACAAAATTTGGCAATACTTGAAGTCAAGACATTTCTCTGGCCAGCTCAAGTAACTCTGTTTAAAATTATCTCAGATTCATTGTGTGTAATATTTTGACCAAAAACATTTTCCCTCTCAAAATCCCACTTTTTCTTTTATTTAGGGGGAGGAGAAAGAATAACAGTTGTTTGCAGAGGCAAGTACCCACATAAAGAGGCTGACAACTCTTAGCTTTCCTGACCAAGTTTAGATAATCACATGCAGAACTTTAGGAATATTCTCTTCTGCCATCCTCTTTAACTCTTGCTTCCCATAGGGATGGGAGAAGTAGCAGGGTAGGCTGGTGGTGGAAGAAGAGAGAGTGTTAGGACAAGTGAGGGAAAGACCTTTATGAAAATGATTTGATCCTGACATTCAGAGAAGTAGGGCAGTATAAAGGTCTGACACTCAAGAACCGGTCTCATTTTTGCACAGGTAAATATATCAGCAGCACTCATGCCACTAAGATATTTTATAAAATGCTTCCTCAAAGAAAGTAGTTAGATCTAATTTCTCTAGTGAATAAATGTTTTAAAAATTAACAAGATGCATTTAGCATATGTACCATAAATCCTCTATTTTAGATAATCCTTGGGAACTGAAAAATAATGCCACTGATGTACTGACAGCTTACTTAGTTTTCTTTTAGGGAAATTGGAAACTCGAGTCTTGCTTTTGTGACCAAATACAGCGAATCACATTTTTCCCACTAGGTAGAGGAATGGAGAACTAGACAGGAAGGAATGTGTTAGATGTTATGGTAGCCGTGGCCAGTTTCTGGATGGTAAGTGAAACAGCTTCACATGTGAACGACTTAAGGATCTTTTCACAACTGGAGAACATTTTGCCATTCTTTTGCCAGTTTGTCATTACTCACAGAGAATTATGGTTTAGTTCCAGTTATCTGTAATATTGTAAATATATTCGCAG
>NW_007811523.1:0-968 GCF_000696425.1 Galeopterus variegatus | reverse complement strand
AAAGAATTTTACTTTTTCGATTTTACTTTTTTAATTCTATATTTTAATTACACAAGTAATACTTGCTTATTTTTTAAAGTAACATATGAAGAGAGTTAGTGTCCTTCCACCATCTCCATCCATTCCCTCCATCATGAAATAAAAAATATTAGCAGCCTGATATATATGATTTTCTAATCCTAGTGCATTTTCATACAAACATGTATGCTAACATGAACAGATTTTTTTTGTAATGCGAGATCATACTATACACAATATGTGGCCCCTTGCTTATTATTAATATCTACTTATATTATTCTTTTAACACTTTGATTGTAAATATTTTCTCACTGTGTTTTTTCTATTTTGACTTGTGTTCCTTAAGAAAATCTTTCTCACAAAAATACTGACTTGTATATTCTTCTAATATCAATATTTTTGCATTTAAATCTTTAATCCTTTCTTTATTAATCTTCATTGACGTGAGATAGGATTCTGGCAATAAATTATGTTCTACTGAACTAAAATAACATCATTGGAATTATTTAATCCACCTTTATTCTCATGCCTAGATTTTCTTTTTAAGTTCTATAATATTTTCAAATTCCTTTCTGTCATTAATTTCTACTATAATTCTGTTATGTTCTGGTATCATATTTTGTATGATTTCAGTTCTTTCAAATTTGTTAAGCTCTGTTTTATGGCCCAGAATATGTTTCATGTCTACCTGAAAGGAACTTACATTCTATTAATATTTGCTGGACTATCCTATCAATATAAATTTGTCATTTGCTGAATATGTTGTTCAAATCTTCCCTGCCCTTGCTGTTTTTCTATCTCCTTGTTCTATTGATTATTTATAGGAAAGCGAAGTCTCTCCAGATACGATTATGGATTTGTCTGTTCCTCAGTTCACTTTTATTACATATTTTCTCAGAAATTTTTAGGATACATGTTAGATATATTACACATTCAGAGTTATTATGTCT
>NW_007811522.1:0-968 GCF_000696425.1 Galeopterus variegatus | reverse complement strand
AAAAAAAAGGGGGGAAAAAAGAAAGCCAAAAGGTAAAAAATGAAGAGATAGGCAAAATACATCAGACAGCTGGGGGGAAAAAAAGAAAGAGAGAAAGACAAAATGGCAGTATTATAGATTAAATGGATCATAGAAAGTCATCCTATATTGATGAAGATTAAATCCTTCATAGTGATCTCATTTTTGAATGTTTGTGCCTTATGGATTGCCCACCTTATCTTAGCTTCCAATGATTATGGAAATTTTCCCATTTTTATTTTCCTTTCATAATTCTAATAGACAGTTGAGTGGTAACCAGGAGAGTGCATGGGGATATACTTACCCACCTGTTAAGTCAGCATTTTCTTCAGAAGTTTAAATCTCTACTTCTTTCTAAAAGGAAAATTGACCTACAATAAGGCAATACTTTTTAAAAGGAAAAAGCCACTGAACAGGGTTACTAAAAACTAATTTAATGATATGTTTGATGAAAGTAGAGTTTCTTCATTTTCTTTTCAGATCTTACTACCAAGCATGGAATTGACACTGAAGATATGAAATGCAGCTCCACAGAGATTTTGAATATTCAGAGCCAAGGTGAACCAGAGTATAGTGAACCAGGTAGAAATTTTGAATAAATCATTGAGATTATACCTATATTTGATGTGAAAATACAATCCATTCATGTATATAGTCTACTATGACTCAATTTCTATGTTTAAAGTTTGATTATTATAATCCTAGTTGTTTTTTTCTCATATCTGCCCCTTTATATTTGTTGCTATCATTAACTCAGAATCCTACCAGCATCAAAACTGAGTAATATATAGAGAGAAGAGTTACAAAGATTAGGGAAGAAGAATAGAGGAAACAGTATTGATATTAAAAATAGAAATCTTAAAATATTATAGCTTAGTACATAAAATTATGTACAATCAGCAATCTTTCTGACCTTATGTTACACTGTTTAAAAATTTAACGTTTTAATC
>NW_007811521.1:0-968 GCF_000696425.1 Galeopterus variegatus | reverse complement strand
ACCGGTCTGTATGTGGGATCCGAACCCTCGGCGGGAGCGTCGCTGCGCTTCCCAAGCGGCGGCACTATCCAGTGCGCCACCGGGCCGGCCCCATTCATTCATTTATTATGAGATACAAAGCTGATGGTTCCCTCTCCTGCCCATGATGTGGGGGCCAGATTCATACTGGTGGCATACCCATTACCAGAAATTACTTTTGTACCCTTTGTCCCCTCCCAAATATCCCCCAACCTCCCTCCCCTTTCCCCCTCCCCTCAACTCCAATTTGTAGCCCTAGGAATGTTCCCTCCCTCTATTGGATCACGGCACTACTGTGGTCTTTTTTTTCTGCCTTCCTTTCTCTCTTAGCTCCCACATGTGAGTAAGCACATGTGGTATTTATCCCTCTGTACTTTGTTTCACTCAACATAATTTTCTCCAGGTTCATCCATGTTGTTGCAAATGCGAGTATTTCATTCTTTTTTATGGCAGAGTAGAATTACATAGTGTATATATACCACACTTATCCAAACAGGGAGTGCAGGTATCTCTTTGACATGATGATTTCCATTCCTCTGGATATATACCCAGAAGAGGGATTGCTGGATCATATGGAAGATCTATCTGTAATTGTTTGAGAAACCTCCAAATTGTTTGCCAAAATGGTTGTACTAAATTGACAGTCCCAGGAAGAGTGCAGTAGTGTTCCCTTCTCTTCACACCCTCGCCAGCATTTGTTATTTACCGTCTTTTTGATTATAGCCAGTCTAACTGGAGTGAGGTGGTATCTCAATGTGGTTTTAATTTGCATTTCCCTGATAGCTAGTGATGTTGAGCATTTTTTCATGTATCTGTTGGCCATTTGTATGTCTTCCTTTGGAAAATGTCTATTCAGCGCCTTTGCCCATTTTTTAATTGGGTCATTTAGTTTTTACTGTATAATTGCTTGAGTTCTATGTATATTCTGGATATTAGTCCCTTGTCAGATG
>NW_007811520.1:0-968 GCF_000696425.1 Galeopterus variegatus | reverse complement strand
CCTTTCCAGACCAAACAGTGGGAGCACAGGCTACCTGTACCCTCTTTCCTTCCATTCACTTCTCTCCAAGTACCTTTGTTCCTGTTTGAGTAGGTGCAAGATGATCAACAAACTAATTTCCTGAGCTCACTTCTTGCACACATCCTCAATTTCTATGAATTATTCTCTTGGAGCCTCCCCTTTACTTCTCTCATAAGAAGAAAAAAGGCAATGCCTTCCACGAAAGAACAGTAAAATATAGTGCACATGGAAGGCAGTGCAAGAGATATTAGTGAGGAAAAACAAAACAGGTTATCAAAAAATGCAGCAACACATATCTCTCTGGGTAAAAAAGATTTGTCTACAAGGAAAGGACTTATAATAGCCTTCACTTCAGTCTCTTTTGCCATAGTCCCTTGGCTTTCTATCTGTGCTCTTTTGTGTCTGTGTGCATGCACTCTAAATCTGAGACTTTTATCTCATGTTTGAATAAAAACTTCCATGTACATCAGTATTAAGGAAATCCCATACACAAATTCCGGGATTTCTTCTGACTCATAGCATTTTGGGAATTCCATAGAGGTAAAAGAGATCTTGCTGCAGTTCCACAATAGAGGAAAAGAAACTGTTGAGCTGGGTAGTCTTGAACCAAAAGTCAGGTGTTTGATAGAAGGAAGCAATATAGAGGTAATAGTAATCTGAGTGCAGACTCAAGCAAGGTAAATAGGTTTCTGATAGGTCAGGCAGTTCCTGATATAGTTTCTGGTGGAGGAATTTAATGAGATTTAAGGTACCAAAACCTGAGTGACAATAGAATGTGATAGAGTGGCATAATAGAAAGAATACAAGAACTGAAGCCATAGGAGGGGATATGAAAGCCCTACGGTTTACCAGTTTTGTGAACTTGAGCAAGCCAATTGACTGATTGTCCTCATTGGCAAAATGGTATGAACAATACAAAAGTTAACACCAATATTTAATGAGATAAC
>NW_007811519.1:0-968 GCF_000696425.1 Galeopterus variegatus | reverse complement strand
CACTGTCTTTTAAAGCTGTTCCTTTAAGTGGTGGTAATGAAGTCTCCATCATTTTAGTGAGTATCCACATGCTCAGTGGATCTACTCATGAACCAAGCTTGGTCCTTTACTTCTCTATATTTGGTCACTGGAGAGCCCCACACCCTATATGATCATAGGTTGGAGCTGGGGAAAAGGCACCGATAAAACAATAATGGGTAACATGGACATTTGGGCTGCCTGCTCAAGAAGCACACCCATGCCCTTTTGTCCTGCTCAGGCTCAATGCCATATGTACCACATCCATCCTACATTTGAATGCTGCTGGATATATATGCTTTACAACATGGTAGGTCTCACAGATCCCTGCTCATATTGGCCAGTTGTGTACGATGGTTATTTGATAACCCATGGTCAAGTATTCCATCTCTAGCAGGATCTGGGAACACTCCAGTTTCTCAAAAACGATATAATTCTCTGCTGCTAATGGCATGGCCTTGCTCCAGCATCCCAGGGCCTGCACTATGACTCTCACTCTGGACTTGCCATTAGCTCCATACTGCAACTTTTCCCAATACTGACATGGGCCACTTTGTAACACTGCTTTGGCCACAGACTGTAATTACCACAGAGCCCTCTTCTGCTCTGAGTCCCACTCATGTCAGGCAGCACTCTGTGTCACCTGTACGTGGGCTGCAGTAGCATTCTCAAGGGTGGAATGTGTCACGTTCAGAACCCTCAGAGGCAAACCAGGCACTGGGCTTCCTTCTTTATGGTGGAAGATGCAGGATGTAGCAATTTGTCTTTTACTTTGGACAGGATATTACTCCCTGTCCCAACCTCCAAATGCTAAATGTTTCCTAAATTGGCAGGTTCCTGAATCTTTATAGGATTTAATCTCCTACTCTCTACATTGCAAATGTCTAATGAAGGCCTCTAGCACTTTAGAATATAGCAGAGGACAGGAGAGTTAAAACTCTAAAGAAAAC
>NW_007811518.1:0-968 GCF_000696425.1 Galeopterus variegatus | reverse complement strand
ACCTGAAATAGTCTATTATACACATTCTTAAAACTTTATTTATTAATGAAAATATAGCATTCTTCCTCATATCCTTTTGGCACAAATCCAGCTATATGTGAATAAATAAAATAAAATGAAAACATGCTAATAAAACTTTAAAATAAATGTGCTTGTTATGTTAGTTATTTATGCTTGTTAAGAAAAAATCCCGTACACAAGGATTTGTTCGAATGTAATGTAATTTGGCAATAGTTTTGTTACACTAATATAACAAAACACAACCCCCATATATTCATGTTACATTGGAGATGATTCACCATCTTCCACTGTAACTTCAAAAGAATCTGCTTTGGGCCAGCCCGTGGCTCACTTAGGAGAGTGTGGTGCTGATAACACCAAGGCCATGGGCTCAGATCCCTATATAGGGATGCCCGGTTGGCTGACTTGAGAGCGTGGTGCTGACAACACCAAGTCAAGGGTTAAGATCCCCTTACCGGCCATCTTTTTTAAAAAAACAAAAGTATCTACTTTAACTAACTCTGCTTATCACAAAATCATTATTCATTTTTCTAATGTGCTACAAAAATAGATATTAAAATTACTGTCTTAAATGTATTATTGTAGTAAAATTCATGCTGCAAGCATCTGAGGTGCAAAGACTATATATAAAGGACCATAAAACAAAAAACCAAAATGTGTTCTTTGTAGGAAAACTTGATTAATTTCTGTTTTTCTTCCTTTTTGTCTTTTTTTTTTTGTGTGTGTGTGTCCGGCAACGGATCGCAACCCTCAGTGTCGCGCCCGTACCGGACCAGGACCGGCAACGGAATCGCAACCCTCAGTGTTGCTCCCACACCTCGCTCAGCCAGTGAGCGGGAACCGGTCTGTATGTGGGACTGTAGCAGTGCGCCACCAGGCCGGCCCCTAATTTCTGTTTTTCTAACTAGTGATTTAAATCAAACCTACTGCAATCCAAAAAAAAAGAA
>NW_007811517.1:0-968 GCF_000696425.1 Galeopterus variegatus | reverse complement strand
CGCTGAGGAGTTGGAGGACTGGGATGGCGAGCACTGGGCACATGTGTCCCCTGGACTCAACACTTTGCATCTGTCATCGTTTCTGTCCCCTCTCTCTCTCTCAAGTGGTTGGAAGTTAGTTACAGACATCATGATGATTCACCTAGAAACTCTTCAGCAGGCATCTCCTAAGAATAAAGATGCAACCATTGCGTTAGTCAGCGTTCTCCGGAGAAACACAACCAATAGGATGTGTGGACATATTTGTAGGAGAGAGATTTATTTTGAGCAGATGGCTCCCATAACTGTGGGGCCTGGCAAGTCCCAACCCTACAGGGCCGGTCTGCGGACTGGACAACTCGGGCAGGACTTCTGCGTGGCAGCCTTGAGGCACAGCTCCTCCCCTCTGGGAGACCTCTGTCTGTGCTCTTAAGATCTTCCACCGACTGGATTGTCCCCCTGCCATATGGAGGATGGATCTGCTTTCCCATCGTCTACTGATTTAAATATTAATCACATCTACAAAATACCTTTGCACTGATATCTAGACTGGTGGTTGACCAAACAGCCGGGTACAGTAGCCTGGCCGAGGTGACACGTGTGAGTAACCATCACGATGACAATATTGTTAAAAGTGCTGTTATTTTAATAGTAGCCTAGAATTTATGGCTTACTGTTCCCTTGGAAGCAAAGGCAGAGAATGCTACCTTTTGTGTAAAACAGGGAAAATGCCGGAAATGTTGCATTTGCTGGAATTTGGTGTGGAAAGCGGGAAGGGTTCAGAAGATGTTGGTGGGAGTGGAGAGCTGGGCTGAGGAAGGCCCTGGACGGGCAGAGTGAGGGAGGGGCTGCTCAGCACGCAGTGAACACCGAGCTGCACTGTGCGCAGGTCCCGGTTAGGTCAGCGGCAGCAGCAGAGCTGCCCTCTGCTGCAAAGCATGGCGCCAGGGGATTCCGCACACCCCGACTTCCACTTCTCCACCGGAGGA
>NW_007811516.1:0-968 GCF_000696425.1 Galeopterus variegatus | reverse complement strand
ACAATAAGTTCATACACAAAAGTAGAGGATGTTAGTGGTATCAACCAACCATCTTAAAAGAGAGGACCAGAAAGGGAGAAGGGTGTAGGCAAACAGTGAAGCGGGTTTAGGATATTCACTGCTTTCTCTTTTCCCTCACTCCAGATGGCTGACAGAGCTCTTCCCTTTCATTCGAACGTCACCTCTTTTGGGCCTGCCGTGGATCTTATATAAGGGATTAGGCTTAATTGACACCATTGTTAAAAAGCAAAACAAAAGAACCGTCTACAGAGAGCTTCGGTGTGTTTTGCGGTGTCAGCGTTTCCACAATTAGCTTACTCATTTGATTTTAAGTTTCTCTGAGTTTGAGTTCTGGGTTATCAAAGCGATAACAGGATAAAGCAAAACCAAAGTGATGTTCTCAACAAGCTTCTTCTTATCGCCTTTAGGAAAAAGTTTTCCTCTGCCTTCTTGAATACCCAAATAAAGGAGAAACCAATAGTAATTTAAATCATTAAGAGCACACTTGGTTAGAGTATGAAATTTTGGTCAGACTGATACCTGATAATTTAAAAAATGGTCAGAACGTTTCCTTATGCGTTCACAGTTTAAAACTTAAAAAACAAAAACAAGTAGAGTAGAACTGATACTGAGTAGAAATCTCAGATACTGCAGTTGATAATGTTAAAAGCAGATAATTGAAGTTATTGAAAGAGGCTATGAATCAACATAGTTTACCCAAGGCCATACTTGTTAATAGGTCTGCTGGGTGCTCAGCAGGGATTTAGAACGTGTCCACGCAGTCTCAGGAGGCCAGACCGTACCTATGTCCAAGTCTCCATGTTTCCATTTCTGCAACCACACATCCAGCAACTCAGAATGTGGTGTGCTATACAGAGATCACACAAAGGTTTAATCAGTTGAAAAGTTAACTGTTGTCCCTTTTCCTGGGTATCCAACATTCCTTGTGCTATCTCATTTTCTTGAAC
>NW_007811515.1:0-968 GCF_000696425.1 Galeopterus variegatus | reverse complement strand
GTAGTAACTCAGCATATGTTTGCCATTTACTAACAATCTTGGGCAGTTCTCCAGCATTTACACACATGGTTCGGGCAGCTGCATTCACCCAGTCCAGCAAGGAGTGATTGCCTCGCTCTTGTGCATATCTGCAGCTATTCTGCAGCTGGTGCCTCAGGGATGGTGCATGGTGATGGAGGCCAACTTCTCCATCTCCCCACCAGAGCACACCACACTATCCACCCCTAGGTCCCATAACCACAACAGCCAAGCAGCCAGGGTCTCCCCATGTTTCTGCCTGAACTGTCACCCCAAGTCAACCAGTTCAACCTGGGTATATAGGTGGTGAACTGGGTCACCTATGGATCGCCCACCGGTTGTCAATCTGGTCCCATAGGCTGCTCATGTCTCAATTTCTCATGCAAAACCAGTCGTGCCTGGAGATGCACAGTTTCCCCGAACTCACCACTGGGTTGGTCGTCTTCCCTGGTGTGAGAGGCAGGAGTGGCCTGTCACTGCATGTCATCCTCCAGGACGTTTATCCGTGCTTCCAGCAGTTTGCAGCATAGTTAGCAGTAGCCAGGCTCCAGTCAGCAGAACAGTGGCCACTGGGCACGACGTGCTCAAGGACAGCCACATATCCTCCCCCTCCCGAGGTGTTTTGTGTTGTAGTGCCTGGTCTGTGCTGTCTTGCAGTACAGTGAGCAGCAACCAGATCCCGGTCAACAGGAAGGTTGAGGGGCAGAGCATATTCAAAAGTAGCCACATTTCCTCCTTCTTCCAAGGGCTTTCGGCTCCTGTACCTGCTCAGAATCCTGTCACCGACTATGCCAATTGTGGCGCTCTTTTATCTGTCCATAATCCTGCCAATTGGGCCATTTGTCGAGCTAGGTCCTTGGAGCCATAGGTCAGAGAGCATGGCTGTGCGCGTGGCGGCTGCCCGAGGCAGATCAGCCAAGTCGTGGCACCGCACATGCACATGAACTCCA
>NW_007811514.1:0-968 GCF_000696425.1 Galeopterus variegatus | reverse complement strand
AAAATACATGAAAAGCAAAACTAACGTAAGCTTGATTATAGAATCTTATTCTCACCCTAGGGGAATTCATGTATTCAGATGCTAGCTACAGATCAATAAAGAGCACAATGAGTAGATTTGTGGTTAGTTATGAGACTCTGACTCCTAGACTTTTCATGGGATCAAATTTGAAATTTTACACTGGAAAGAAGAAACAAGGCTGTCTACTGCTACTCAGAATTCACAGTGGTTGATGACCCTGTTGTCAGTAATATTAAAATTTTACTTTTATTGACAATGTCATTGCATTTTCATTTCTATGAGCTTCTGGGGATTTGAGAAGAATGACTCTAGCCTTGGTATAAACTGAATTGGAAATTGCAGTATAGTGGACCCTCAGTTTAATTCACCTCTAGTTATCCCCTTAACACATTCCCCAACTCTCCCAACATTCACTGTATTTCCCAAACCCTGAATGGCACTCGCACTCATCTCATTCTTTATTGAGAATATCAAGACACTGGCTAGAAACTCATCTTTTTAATGTGACACCACTCTTTTTCCCTTCCATCCTAACTATTACAAAAAGCATCCCTATTCCTGGTCAAGCTTTTAAAAGAAAGCCTTTATCCCCAATTTTATGTGACTATTTTAGGGATTTGCCACTTGGATGATCATCAGAATCACTTGCATTTCCTTGGCTACAAGTCACAGATTCTGATTCACTAGTTCTGGGTTGGTGTCTGAGAATCTATTTTTATTTCTTTATTTATTTCTTTATTTATTTTTTTTCCTTTTTGTCTTTTTTCGTGACCGGCAACGGATCGCAACCCTCAGTGTCGCGCCCGTACCGGACCGGGACCAGCCACAGGATCGCAACCCTCGGCGTCGCACCCGCACCTCGCTCAGCCAGTGAGCAGCCGGTCCACATGTGGGATCTGAACCCTCGGCGGGAGCGCCGCCACGCTCCCAAGCGGCGCACTGTAGCA
>NW_007811513.1:0-968 GCF_000696425.1 Galeopterus variegatus | reverse complement strand
AGGTAGCTTCTCCGGCTTGTGTCAACCTTTTCCCCAGAGCCCAGACTCAGTATCCTTGCATTTTCTGTTCTCTCCAGCAGGGATATTACTCATCTGTCTGCACTTTGTGGGTAAGCTCCACATTTGTTCTCTATAGCCAGGTGGAAAGCCCCCACCCTGTCCCCTGGATCAAACATCTCTACCTGAACCAGAGCTGAACACATCTGCTGGACCCTAACCCTTGCAGCATAGGCATCCCCCCATGTATGGCTTTGCTCCGAGATGGCAAATCGACTTTTCATGCTGCCTCTTGTCCACCGGCCCTTTCTGCCTCCCAGTCTCAGCTTCTCTTAGCACCAGGCCTCACCAGCCTCATGTGAGAGAGAGAAGGAAAAAGAATGGGGCCTTTATTATGTTGATAAAAGGGTAAAACAAAGAGAATGAGAAGTTGAGGGCAAATTACTTCACATAAGAGGGATGAAAGGGGAGAGAAAAATAAGGAGGCAAGAAAATGAGGGGCAGGAGGACAGAGAAGAAAAAAGAGTATGTGAGAAGTGGGAGCCTGGGGAGGAAGGTGTATAAATTAGCATTTTAAAAAGACTTGCTTCATGACTTCCCCCTGTGCAGCCTTCTCAGGAAACTCTCAATAAAAAAAAATCCTTGCTTTTCAGGGTTTGGAGAGTGAGATTTATTTTTCTTTTGAAAGTGTTTCTGTATTAGGATGAACCTTAAGGCGGGAGCAGGTGGGACTAGTTTAATTTGGAATGCATTCCTCACTGTGCATGCTTCTCTCCACCGACATAAAGGTGCTTAGAAGAAGACTTGGGAGAGGGTGAAATGGGGAGAATTCTGTAATTACATGCTGTTGCTTCTGCCCAGGGCATTGTGTGTTACTGAAAGTTATAAACAGACTCCTACCTTATCCCAAATTATATTTGGTCTTAGAAGTATTTTAGTTTTATTCATCCACATGTGCTCAGGACCAGCTG
>NW_007811512.1:0-968 GCF_000696425.1 Galeopterus variegatus | reverse complement strand
ATACAGTTTATTATTTTTATTTATTTATTTATTTTTTTTAAAGATGACCGGTAAGGGGATCTTAACCCTTGACTTGGTGTTGTCAGCACCAAGCTCACCCGGTGAGCCAACCGGCCATCCCTATATGGGATCCGAACCCGTGGCCTTGGTGTTATCAGCACCACACTCTCCCGAGTGAGCCACAGGCCAGCCCCGAAAAAAAAACAGTTTACACAAACACTTGTACACAAATATTTATAGCAGCTCTATTGTAATAGCCCAAAATTGGTAACAACTCAAATGTCCGTCAACAGATGCATGAATAAACAAACCATAGTATATCCATTCGATGTAATAATATTCAGCAATAAAGAGAAATAACTATTGATAAATGCAACATGGATGAATCACAAAATCATTATGCTGAAAGAAGCTATTTTAAAAAAGAGTACATACTGTTAGTTTCCACTTATATACAATTCTAGAAAATAGAGATTATTCTATGGTGACAGAAAGCAGATCAGTGGTTGTGTGGAGACGGGGGCCAGGAGAGAATTACAAAGGAGCACAAAGAAACTTCTGTGGATGATGAAATTTTCATTCTCTTGATCGTGATGATGATGTCACAGGTGTATACACATGTCAAAATGTTTTAGATTGTGCAATTTAAGTATGTACAAGTGTTTCGTACTTTATTTACACCTTGATAAAACTAGGTGAACAAACTACTTAAAGAAATAAAAAGCTGAGGACCTAGGTAAAAATGATATGTTAAAAATACATGTTTACTTTTGCATCCTCCTGAAACCCCACTTAACAGTAGAGGGGGCAAAATTGAAGACAAAACCCACACAATCGAGGAGAAAGGAGAGGAACAACAGGAAAAAGTTTTGAAAACCAGAAAGCTGATGGACAAAAAGGTGCATGACTTAGGAGAAAGAAAAAATTGAATTCCTAAGCAGTAGTAGGGAAGGTCAAGAGCCAAGACA
>NW_007811511.1:0-968 GCF_000696425.1 Galeopterus variegatus | reverse complement strand
GGATAGTAAAACATCATAAAACTCTGTGAAAGGGTGCTTTTTTGAGAAGAAAGAGACTCTATAAATCTTAATGCAAAAGAAAGCTATGGAAGGAAGGAACTCCCCTGCCTATGGTTTCTCCCCACCTCTGCCCACCCCATTCCAGGTTGCCCTAATCTGCATTAACGGGCTTGTTTGATGAAGGCTGATTGGGCACAAGAGTCAACATGGAGCCAGCAACCAAATGGACGCCCGATGTTCAAGGGATTCTTTCCAAGACCCTTCTCCAAATCCCCTTTTTGCTGCCATTGGAATTGTCCCCCAGAAGCACAGGTTAGTCTGTTTCACTTCCTCAAAAACCTTTATAGTTTTCCTACTGCCTTCAGATTAGATTCTAAAGTCTTTAGCATCCAGTATGTTCCTTGGTTAGGTCCCAAATACTTATTATCACATAATTTTCACAACAGTCACATGAGGTAAATACAATTACCATGTCTGTTTTACAGATAAAGAAACTGAGACTAGGTTCATAACTTGCCCCAGGCTTTAGCTGGGAAAGCACAGCCCAAGTTCACAGGCACGCATCTAACTCCAGGGCCTGGCACTTAGGCGCTGTGACCTGCTCAGTCACCGCTGGAGGAATGAGGGACTCAATGCCTTCTTCTTTGCATGTATAGGGGCCAAGTTAGCTCTGGACCCTTGGGGGTGGTCATGGGAGGAGTTAGCAGCGATGGAGGGGAGCTGGGCCTTTCTCTCAAGGGCCCTGTCTGCTCAAACTCAGAGTCACCATCTCCTCCTGGGGGCGGCCCATCAGAGGGGCGCAGACTTGACAGCAGATCCACGGCAGGCCAACGCCTGGCCAGGAGGGGCTCGGGCTGGCTGGCTTTACATCCTGCTGACCCATTTTCATATCTTGAAATAAGAACTACTGGGCCGGCCCAGTGGCGCACTCGGTAGAGTGCGGCGCTTGGGAGCGCGGTGGCGCTCCC
>NW_007811510.1:0-968 GCF_000696425.1 Galeopterus variegatus | reverse complement strand
ACATCACAAGAAGAACACATGAAATGGAGATTTAAAGCCAAAAGGAACAACATTTTTTTTTCTCTTTTAGAGGGAAAAAATTAAGTATTTGCTTAAGTGTTAGCTTCTGGTGAGGGAAATTGGGGGCAGATTTTAAAACTGTTTTACTTTCCCAAATAGTTGCATATGTTAATTGGGTGAAATTTTTAAAAAATTGTTTAGGAAAAAAACAAAGTTGGTATTTCTCCCTAAATGGGCACGTGAAGACTCAGGCATTCCGAGGACTTACATTGGTCTATGTCAGAGTCATTACAGCTCTGCATCTCATTTTGCTTTCTAAATAAGCATCACAGCTCAAACACCATGAATCTAAATAGCCAACAGCAATTGTTTGGAACAGTCTTCATATATGACAGTGAGAATCTTCCATTCAATGACATGTGTTATCAACCACAAACATGGCCCAAGCCCCTAGCATGTGAATAACAGTGAATCAGTCACATAGGGAGTCAATGATTAAATACTATGGCCAATGAAAGTCACTCAAGGAAGAGATATTTGGTTAAAATTGCAATGACAAGTTGTTACCAAGACTGTAAAAATCTGGAAGAGGAACAAACTTTGCAGGCAGAGTTCTGCAACTCTGTAAGGGCTATAGTAAAAGCCCTAAGAAAAAAATGAGCTGAATTGTGCAACAAGAGCTTAATGAAGGAGAGAAATGTGTAGAAAAATATGTCAAAGAAACAGGCAAGGACAAAAAAATCACAGTAGTATCTCAAGGAAATAAAACTATTTTTACTGAGATGGAATCAGAAAGGTTTGGTGGAGAAGATGGCACTAGGACCAGGTAATAATTCACAAATTGGGGGTGGATGCCTCCAGGCAAAGGGAAAAGATGGGGGAAAAATCTCCAAAGGTAAGCTAAATCCAAATCCTTCAGGACACTCAGTGCCAACTGAGATTGAAAAATACTCAATATATTGGTGGGT
>NW_007811509.1:0-968 GCF_000696425.1 Galeopterus variegatus | reverse complement strand
GCAACAACTGATTCGAGGTTTCAGGCCTGACACAAAAGAAGACTCCTAAGAGCGCCCAAGCACTGCTGCGGGTTTGAGCAAGGAGGCTGAGACAACAAAGGCCAATTAAGTCAGCAGAGATGACACAGAAACAGAGTGGAAGGCACCAGACCGGCCCAACTCTGCGAGCACTGTGAGTCACCCCTAACACAGCCCAACTTCTGGGGCGAAGCCTGAAAGCTCCCCGCCCACCTGGCTCCCGCCTACCACACCAGGCCAGGTGCCCGCAACAGAGCTGCCTCCATTTTCTCGGGTGGGGGCGGAGATGGCTGGCTTAGAGCAGGCAGGCCAGCCATCTCTGCTTGGGGTAGCTCCTCACTGAGACTTGCCATTTGCTTAATTCGAAGTGGGGCACCCCAGGGCCTGTGGACCGGCTTACCATCCCACTCTCCCCGCGGATCTCTGACGGGGCTGGTAGCGTGGGGAGCCCCTGGCCAGTGTCAGGAGGGCAGGGGAGAGGAGCCTGCCCAGAACATCTCTCCCCCACACCCTGGGCGTCGGCCCCAGGTAAACTCCCTGTTTCCCGGAGGTAGATACCATCTCTGTGGGCCTCAGATTGGAAGAACTACTAACTGATTTCTGGTTGGGAGAGGGGAGCCCGTAGTGCTCTGGAGCTACATTGAATCTACCGGAGAGCTCTCCTTGAGGGCCGACCCTTGCTGGGGGGAGTCAAAGAGGAACTGTGTGCTGAGGGACCCTGCCCCGAGGAGTTCACACCCGGCAGTTGGAGAGACTGGACACCTTCTGGGCAGGGCAGGGCAGGGCATAGCTTTGATGTCTCAGATGAAAGACAAGTTTGTAGAAGACACGCCTCAGCCCTGTTCTACGCACACAGATTGGGGAGGGGTCCGGCAAAAGGAGGCGGAGACTCGGAAAAAAAATAATAAATAACAATAAATACACACCCTGCGGGAACACTTTGCAAGGCT
>NW_007811508.1:0-968 GCF_000696425.1 Galeopterus variegatus | reverse complement strand
AGGAAATTAAGCAAAGGAAGTTTTAGGTCATGCTTTGTCATACACACACACACACACACACTTTCTTGAGAGTTAAGAATTTTTTTTTCCCCACTGGCTTTGTTAACCAGGTGTGTGACTTTTAAACAATTCACTTGCATTCTCTGAGCCTCAGTTTCCTCATGATCAATTGAGAAAGTTAGATTAAATCTCTTATTCATCAAATACGTATTTGGTCGCAAATATATGTCAATCACTATGCTGGGAACCAGATACAACAGTGAAGAAAATGGACAAAGTCCCTGTCCTCATGAAGTTCACACAATGGATGGAAGCAGACAATGAGCAAGGGCAGAATTAAAAAAATAAATACAGTTTGTAGTCAGTGCTTCACAGTTGTACTTCTCAAGCTTTAATGTTTATATTAATCCACTGGGGATCTTGTTAACGCAGATTTTTATTCTATAGGTCTGGCACAGGGTCTAGGATTCTGCATTTCTAACAAGCCCCCAGGTGATGCTGATGCTGTTAGTTCCCGAATCACACTTGGAGTAGTATGGCTATAAATGGCAAAAACACGACTGTGCGATAGAGAACAATTGCGTTGGCGGGAAACATGAGGTAGTCAGGGAATACCAGAGATAACAGTCAGCTTTGTTCTTACACATGCAGAGGATCTGGAAGTTAGAGGAACCGGAAATGCAATCACAGAGAATAGCAAGTGCAAAGGTCCTGAGACCAGAAACAGTTTCTGTGTTCACTACTGGAGGGGAATGGGCAAGGGATAAAGCACCCGAGATAAGCTCAGAAAAGTAGTCAGGAGCCAGACCCTGAGGTCTCTGTTCTGCTCCGGTGAAAAGTTTATGTTCTACTGGAAGATAAATGAAAAGACACAGAAGTGATATAAGCAGGGCAGTGCCATGGAGCAATAAAAATGTAACAGCAAATAAATACAGTGTCAGGGATCACTGTAGGAGTCCAGGTAAAAG
>NW_007811507.1:0-968 GCF_000696425.1 Galeopterus variegatus | reverse complement strand
TAGTTGGGAAGAGGAATTGTGATGCGATGCAGCTCCAAAATGAATCATTCTTTTTAATGAGATAACTTCTTTTCACAGATTATCTAAAGGGAGGTGGTGGGCTTAAAATAAAATCATTTTTCATTTAGAATGGAGTATTCACAAATTAAGATATATTTGCTGAAGCTTTACCTGATACCCGATTTCACATAAATAAAATAAGGTTTCTTAAAAATTATTTATCTCTCTTCAATGAATTCAGCAAAAATGTAATCACAGTTCAAATGTTGGAAGCTGAAGGACTGCCATGGAGGGTGTTCTGTCATCTTGGAACTGGTAACTGGTTCCATAATATATTTATTTTGGGGATGTTAGGACTTTTTTCCTCACTTAGATATCACTGATTTTACCCAGTAAACATAGTGATGATTTTATAATATTTCATTTGATCTAAGTAAAACACTTATTTGTAATTGAGAGCTAATCATAAACAATATTTGGATGAAAATAAACCAAAATAAAGATTAGAATGCAGTACTAATTGCTGAATAAGATACTGAAATACATGTCAGGTGAATGCCGTGGTGTGAATGTTTGTGTCCCCAAAATTCATATGTTGAAACCCCAAGCCCAAAGGTGATGGCATTAGGAGTTGTGGTCTTTGGGAGGTGATGAGGGATTCGTGCCCTTATAAAAGAGAACCCAGAGAGCTTGTTTGCTCCTTTCACCATGTGAGGTCACAGCAAGAAGGTACCATCCATGAGCCAGAAAGTGGGCCCTCACCAGACACCCAATCTGCTACAGCCTTGATCTTGGACTTCCCAGCCTCCAGAACCGTAAGAAAATCTCTATTGTTTATAAGCAAACCAGTCTGTGATAGTTTGGTATAGAAGCCCGAACGGACTAAGACAGTAAATAAAAGAGGTATGTGTGAATATACATGTTGGATATTTGTGTGTTTATACAAATAGAGATGCAAATAG
This sequence comes from Galeopterus variegatus, assembly GCF_000696425.1. Taxonomy (NCBI): domain Eukaryota; kingdom Metazoa; phylum Chordata; class Mammalia; order Dermoptera; family Cynocephalidae; genus Galeopterus; species Galeopterus variegatus. The sequence continues at coordinate 6 of NW_007811507.1, read as the reverse complement.
ACTCAT
>NW_007811506.1:0-968 GCF_000696425.1 Galeopterus variegatus | reverse complement strand
TGCCTATGCAGGGTAATATAACTTGTAGTTGTGGGTGCTTTTTATCCCCTTGAGTTTATTGATACTTAATTTCATTTTGAAAGTCACTCTGCATCATCAGCACTGAATAAGTTTAAACAAAGTATTTAAAAGAAGAAATTGGGGGTAGGGAAAATAATGGTGAATCATTCTCTTCTCTTTTCTTTTTTATTATTTTTTTTCTTTTTTTCTGTTTTTTAAGGAGAGGATGGAGACTGAAAGAACTAGCCCTGAGAAGCATCCACCAAGGACTGGGGCTGGCATATGGGCACTGAACCTTTCCTTTGAGGTTTTCTACACAAGGTTTTTGCAAATCACCATAATTGGAGCCTCCTTACCTGCCAAAAAGAGCTACAGAGATGAAGCATACCATGCTCTTAGAGAATGACTTTCCTAATTCTAGAAAACACAGCTAAGCCATCAACAGAAATAGTTTTTTTTTTCCTTGTAAGAGTGAAAATAATAAGATTAAAATACTAAAAATAAATATAAGGGAGAGTCTGGTCACACAAGTTGCAACTTACAGAGGGGAAAGGTGGAAAATTAAAGAATTGGTTGCCTGTTTCCAAGTAGATTTGTGACCATGTTGACCTGATGCAAGGGGAAACGTACAGGTGATTCTCTCATCCTTTCTGTTTGGGACTTCTCTCTTTCTTCTTGTTATTTTCACTGTTCCTGTTTGATACATTCAGCTTCCCTAGTGGTAGAAGCACACACATGTGATACCACTCACCAAAAGTATAATCTGTTTCAAGTCCCTCAGCAAACTATATCCATCTGTTGGTGTCTCATTGAAGCTAGGCTTCATTCTCTCCTTTTTAAAGACTATGTGTGGCAGACATGGGTATGTGCCACCAGATCTCCATCAAGGAAGGACTGCCAACTGCAAGAGTGTGGTCAGCAGACAGCCTGCACCAGACAGCTCCTTTACAATCAGCCTCAGCTGCAGA
>NW_007811505.1:0-968 GCF_000696425.1 Galeopterus variegatus | reverse complement strand
TACCCAACACTCTCCAGCACACACAATGTATTTGCTTTATAAATGTTCTCCAATAGTCCCTGTTTGGGGAATTTCACCATCGTTCTTCCAGTTTCCAAACCTGAATCCTTGAAGTCTTCTGTGTTGTCCTAATTTTCCTTAATTTATACACATATACATGACCATACACACACACACACGCACACACACACAGATATATACACACTTTAATTTGTTTCATATCTCTTCAATACCATAACTTCTTTTCAACTTCCTCATTGCTCCAGTCCAGAATTATCACAATCTCTCACCTGATCTATGACAGTACTGTCTTAAATGATATCACTTTCCATACCTGACCTGTTGCAACTCATTCTCAATTTTCACAGGAGATCTTTTAGAAACATGCAAATCATGAAGTTCTACTGTTCAGTCTCCTGTAGTGGCTTCTACAGCTTTCAAGATAAAGAGAACATCCATCACATTACCCCGAGGTTTCAAGGACAGCTACTGGCTTCGTGCCCAGCCTAAGGTCACCATCCCCCTCCTTGTTCTGCGCACTTCAGGTATATGTGCCTTCTCTGAGATCTCCAAACGTCCACGTTGTCATCTGCTTTAAGGAATTTACACATGTTGTTTCCTGTATAAGAAATAATTCTCTGGGCCGAGCCCGTGGCACACTCGGGAGAGTGCGGTGCTGGGAGCGCAGCGGCGCTCCCACCACGGGTTCGGATCCTATATAGGAATGGCCGGTGTGCTCCCTGGCTGAGCGCGGTGCGGGCAACACCACACCAAGGATTGTGATCCCCTTACTGGTCACAAAAAAGACAAAAAAAAAAAAAAGAAATGATTCTCTGCTCTAACTTCACCCGTGTTTAATTCCAACTCGCCCTTAACATATCAATGCTAAGGTCACGATTCAGGGAAGTTCTTTTGGGCTTTGCAGACTTCATCAGAGTCCAATATTTTTGCTCTTAAAGTATATTGGA
>NW_007811504.1:0-968 GCF_000696425.1 Galeopterus variegatus | reverse complement strand
ATGCCATTGAGCACAATAATATAAAAGAAGTTTTAAATCTTCTTTTGATCTAGATTTTATATGCTGATAGACTTTAGAGATCATATTTTACAGATAACGTAACTATTTCTTGACTTTATTTTAATGTACACATATTTTCCTTGCCAGAAGAAAAATTTGATGAAATATACTCCTTGCTGTGTTCCCTCTTCAAAACTATTATCCTTTGTCATTTAAAGCGCTGGAGCTTAGATCTTTAATTTTACAAGCCTAATTACTGATTAGCATTTTAACAAACATTTGATATTTATTAATGGTAATTCAGAATATGAACCATTTAATTGCTGTACATACTATCTAATGTCTAATAGTCTCATATGGAGTAGAAAAGGATTACATGCAGGAAACACTATACTCTGTTCACATTATTATCATAATCCATCTTCTTGGTTTCGTTCTTTTAATAATTTAAATTTTTATTGTGAAATTAATGTGTACTTATTGTTAAAGTTTAGGAGAATCAAGAAAGCATAATAAAGACAATAAAGGTGACATATAATGTCACCACTTAAACATAAGCCCTGATAATAGTTGATATCCTTTCAGAGTTTTTGTATAATTTTCCAGTGTATATGTATAAAATTTTTGTTTGTCTTATATATGTTGTTTTGCAGCTAGTTCATGGAACTAATTTTGTGCTAGTCCACTCTAAGGATTTGCCATAATTTATTTAGTTAATTACCTACTGTTGGAGTTTAAGTTGATTTTGATCTATTGTGACTATAAACAAGGTTTCTTTGACCATTTCTGTATATACAACTTCTGTGAAAGGAGGTGAAAAGTTATGCATGTTTAATATTCAGGCATGTTACCAAAATACCCTCCAAAACAACGCCTATGTACAAAGTTGCCTGATTCTCACCTTACGTTTAGGATTAACTGGGACAGCATGGTCATTCATTTCTTCATTGGTTGTTCAAAACCATTTG
>NW_007811503.1:0-968 GCF_000696425.1 Galeopterus variegatus | reverse complement strand
AAACAAAATGTGAACTCATTTTAAATTACTACCAAATCCATATTAGCTTTCCATCATCTTATTCCATAAGCACATACCCCAGCACTAATACATTATGCAGGGTCCAGTGGGGATTTCTGAAGTTATTACTAGTAATAAGAATTCTAAATATACTCTTGTATTGACAGGGCAGTGTACTATGGATGCAGAACATCTCATTCAATTCTCCATCAACCCTTGGAGGTAGGTACTATTATTCTCATTTTATATATTTGGATCACAAGGTATTAAAAACACTAATAGTAATATTTGCTGCTTAATAGTTTAATGAAGACTGAACTCTTAGAGGACTCAGTCAGACTAGTGCCAGTGTGGCACCAGAAAGAAGGGCACATGGAGGCTCAGCAGCTTGGGGTGGGAGGTGAGGTTGCTATGCCCATGCCTGAATGTGAAGGAAGGGCCTCAGGTAGACTGTGTCTAGAATTTGGTAGTGACTAGTAATCTAAGAAGGAGGTGGTACATGCCAAAAAGTTTTCACAGGGGCTAAATTTGGTGTCTTGGCAGACAGGATGAGAATGGTGCCAGTCGAAGGCACACAAGCAATCATCTTGGGTGGGATGGGGAGAATGGAAAGGAATCTGGGACCTCCAATGCCTGGAAGGAGTGGTTCACATTTACTCAGTTATCATTGTGTCCCTGCTCTGTTCCAGGCACAATGCAAGTGGCTGGGATATACTTTTGAGCAAAAGAGATGTGGTTTCCATCTTAACTGGGATGGTTGAGAGAAATTATTCGGGTATTAACATAATGCATAGTTTAACACTGTGACAAGTGTGCTGAAGGAAAGGTACAAGGTGCAATGCAAGCATACATAGGGAAATCCGATCTCATTTGGGAGTCAGGAAAGGCTTTCTTAAAGAAGTACTCAGAGAAAGAGAGAGAGTCTTCCTGGCAAAGGGAACAGCTGTGCACAGGCCCTGAGTGGAGAA
>NW_007811502.1:0-969 GCF_000696425.1 Galeopterus variegatus | reverse complement strand
CTGAAACTCTGTACCCATTACACAACAGCTCCCTGTTCGCCCTTTCCTCCAGCCCTCCGCAACCACCCTCCTATTGTTTTCTCTATGGATTTGACTACTCTACCTTCCTCATTAGGTGGAGTCATACAGAATTTGTCCTTTTGTGACGAGCTTATTTCACTTAGCATAATGTCTTAAAGGTTCGTCCATGTTGTAGTGTGTGTCAAGATTTCCTTCCTTTTTAAGGCTGAATAATAGTTTATTGGATGCAGATATCACATTATGTTTATCCACTCATCCGTTGATGGACACTTGGGTTGCTTGCATGTTTTAGCTATTTTGAATAATCCTGCTATGATCATAGGTGTACAATTTATTGTCTCTTAAAACTTGGTTCCTGTACCACTAAATGAACTTTTACATAGGATTGCAGTGATGCTATAGCTCCTCTGTGGGGACCTGGAGCTTCAGGGACATGCCCAGAGTCGCACTGAATACCCACGGAGGATCTCATTTCCAGCCTGCATGGACTGGCAGTAGCAGGAAAATATTTCAGAAAGAGAAACCACTGAAGCAATTATTTTTCTTTGTTTCTGCAAAACAACTTTGGTTTATTTCCTCCCATTTGAGTTTTTGTTTTCACCTGTGCAAATGTAATTCATCTTTCAGGGCTGGAGAAAGACCCTAAATAACATAATTACTTCACCAATCATCTACTTGGCTACTAGAAATCATCTTTTAGTGAGGTCGGCCGCAGTTGCTTGAGCTCTATACAGACTCCAAATAATTTGCATGCTTCTTTTCTTAACATGCTAATTTTTCTCTGAAGCCAGCGTTATTTTAAAAGGGGGATTTAATTGGATATTAAATCTGTAATTGAAGGATTAAATTATGAAATAAACAAACACATCAATATAATAGGTCTTTAAAAAAAAATCAGGCATTACACTCCAGTTTTTAAGTGCAAATGCATTCAGATATATATGTAAT
>NW_007811501.1:0-969 GCF_000696425.1 Galeopterus variegatus | reverse complement strand
GTTGGGAAAACTGGATATTGACATGCAGAAAAAAATGAAATTAGACCCTTTTCTCTTACCATATGCAAAAATCAATTCAAAATGAATTAAAGGCTTAAATGTAAGACCTGAAACTGTAAAAAACTGTAAAATGAAATGTAGGGAAAAAGTTCCATGACATTGATCTGGGCAATGACATTTTGGACATGACTCCAAAAGTAGTACAGGCAACGGAAGTAAAAATAGACAAATGATATTACATCAAACTAAAAAGTTTCTGCATAACAAAGGAAGCAGTCAACAGAGTGAAGAGACAACCTACAGAGTGGAAGAAAATATTTGTAAACCACACATCTGATATGGGGTTAATATCCAAAATATATGAGGAACTCAAACAACTCAATAGCCAGAAAACAACCCAATAAAAAATGGGCAAAGGGCCTGAATAAACATTTCTCAAAAGAAGACATACAAATGGCCAACGGATATATGAAAAAATGCTCAACATCACTAATTATCAGGGAAATTCAAATAAAAACCACGATGAGATATCACCTCATAACTGTTAGAATGGCTATTGTCATTTTGTTCAAAGGATACAAAATTTAAGTTATACAGGAGGATTAAGTTCAAGAGATCTATTGTACAGCATGGTGACTATAGTCAATAACATGCATTTTTGAAAAATGTTGAGAGAGTGGATGTAAAATGTTCTCACAACAAAAACAATAAGTATGTGAAGTAATGCATATATTAATTAGCCAGAATTAGTCCCTCCACAATGCATATATACTTTAAAACATATGTTGTTATAATAAATAAATATAAATTTATGTCAACAGAAGAAATTAAAATATTTTTTCAAAAAAGCAATCCTTTAACTTCCTCTTTATTTTTCCTACAAGTTTCCTTAATATCAAATTTCTTGTCAGATTTTGGAGAGTTACATAAGGCATCATCTCAGATCCAAAACATTTTACTGAAACATAA
>NW_007811500.1:0-969 GCF_000696425.1 Galeopterus variegatus | reverse complement strand
CTGTGCTTTGGGGAGTGACAGAGGATAGAGGGACAGGAGGGGGGAGGTCAGAGAGACCTTGACGATGCTTTTTTATTCCAGCCTGTCAAAGCACCACATTCTGGGGTAACAGCTTTCTGCATCCCAGCAGCTTCAAGGTGGTTTGGTTGTTGGTTGTTGCATCTTATCCCATCTTCCTCTCTGCTGGCCCCACCTCAAGGTCCCCTCTGCTCCCCTCAACTCTCCTCCGAGGGCTGCCCCAGCTTCCCTCTGTGCTCCCAGGATCCCCCGTCCAGCATGACAGACAACAGCCATGCGCAGTGGTGGCCTCCTCATCTCCGCACCTGGACTGGGCCTCCCCGCTGGCTCCAGCACCTGCCCTCTGCTCTCTCTCGTGGAGGATCCTTGGTCTGCCAGAGCCCATTGATGGGAGTTGAAGGTGGAGGTGCCAGAGGTGGGCATTCTCCTGGCTAAACACAGATTCCTGATTCCTCCCCTTTGAGCCCGGTGCTGCCAGGCACCTGCCCTGGCTCTGTGCCCAACACCTGGCCGGTTCCTCCTGAAGTCCACACGTGCAGAACCCTGCCCTCGCCTCTCCCTCTGACCACGCTCCCCTGTCCTCCTCAAGCCTGGCCCCCAGCCCTGCTCCTGCTCTGAGTGCCTCCCAGGGCTGGGCACGGGCTGGCCCTTCCCATTTGGAAACCCAGGTCCTCCCGTTCTGGGCTCTCCTCCCACCTGCCTTCTGTCCTGCCCTCTGGAACTCCTATCATTTGGACGCTGGCCCTCCTGAGCCGGTTCTGCAGTTTTCCTATCTTTTCTGTCCTGATTTCCATCTCTTTTCTTTCTACTTTGATTTGGATTTTTTTTCAACTTCAGTTTCAAAATGTTTATCAAGTATTAAATTTCTACCATCTTTCTTTTCTTTTTTAAAATTCTGAGAGCTGTTGTTCTCTTACATTACTTCTTTTTAAGCATCATATTTTTATTTCA
>NW_007811499.1:0-969 GCF_000696425.1 Galeopterus variegatus | reverse complement strand
ATCATTCCCCAAGCTCCACCCCAAATATTAGCCCTAGGCAACTACTAATTTACCCTCCACCATTATATATTTGCCTAGTCTAGACATTTCACGTAAGTGAAATCCACACAATATGTGACTTTTGTGACTGACTTCTGGCATTTAGCATAATATTTTAAAGATCCATCCATGTTATAGCATGTCTGAGTACTTTATCACTTTTAATTACCAAGTGATATTCCATTGCACAATGTTATATAAATGAGCCAAAGATGGACTTTATTAGTCAAGTTTCTGTCACTTAGAATACCTGAAACAGGATAATTTATAAGAAAATGAAATTTGTTTCTTATAGTTTTGGAGGCTGGGAAGTTCTCATGATCCAACCACCTCTTGAAGGCCTCATCTTTCAAATACTATAAAAGTATTTCCCATTCTCTTAATGCGGTTACAGTGAAGATTGAATTTTGAAATTTGAAGGGACTCTTGACCCATAATATGTACACTTTATATTGGCTGCTTCACTGCAGGCTGAGATGCAGTAGCTCAAAATCCTGCCAGAGTCAAGCTCAAATCTTTACACATTCGATTACTTTTAAATTAGCCTGAAAAGATGGACTTTTGGCCATTTAGAGGATTCCAGATTTACTCACCGTGCAAAACTTCACTGCACACCTGCTAGTAAAAGATAAGCTAGAGCCTTGTGGGTATGAGACCAAGCTGCTACAGCCCTTCAGAGCCCTCTGACACAGAGATTCCTGGCCTTGCTGCTAACTGACATCACTCAGATGTGTAAACCTCCTCCCTCAACCCCCTCTCACCTGGGAGTTGTCTTTTCCTTTTCTCTAGATTGTGGCCCTCACCATGGTCTCTGGATGATCTCACACTGCAAGAGACTCCCCTCTTATGCACCCCTGTGCAAGCACCACTCAATAAATTTTGTGGTTTGTTACTATTTTTCCTGGTTATATATTTTCCCCCAATCAGTCC
>NW_007811498.1:0-969 GCF_000696425.1 Galeopterus variegatus | reverse complement strand
GTGTATTTTCCTTACAGACAAAAACTGCAGAGTTCACCACCATGTGACCAGCCCTGCAAGAAATCCTCAAGGGAGTTCTGCATCTGGAATCCAAAAACGATAATTACTACCACAAACACACAAGAAAGAACAAAATCCACTAGGAGAACAAAAATGCAAACAAGAGAAAGAAACTAAATCTTACCACCACAAAAAACCATAATGACAACGAATCAAAAGCAAACAAACTCTCAGTCTCTTTGGAAGAAGATACAGAAACAATTCATTTTTCTAAAACTAGTAAGTAAAAGGGAATAGTCAAACATTTATCCTGTCTTTCTTATATGAATTCTTCCTCAGGGTAACCATAAATAGCTGAGGAGGGAATATTTCTGTCTATTGAAGTAACCTAGCTAGTATAAAGAGGGAATAAAATAATTAGAATATGGTATTTTGCAATTCCGAATTGAAATAATGGATCTAGCAAATGATCATCAAGGACTGCCAACGTCACAGAGAGATCAGACATAGTGGGCCTCCTGCAGTAAGAGCATATTCTTATGCTCTGAAGCCGTATCTAACCTAAGTAAGACCAAGACTCGAGATCCAGCAACCAATCATCAGGAAATGCTGGTGATGGTAGAACATGTTAAATGACACTACTGGGATTGAGCCAGAAAATCCAGACCCTGGGAAACTTTATAGGGTAAAGGGGAAAAAATTAGATTAAGGAGGAACTTATAGATTAAAAGAAATTTAAGTGACAGCTGACAAAGCAACCAATGAAACAAGCAGAACTTGTTTGGATCCTGATGTAAACAAATTGATTGTAAGAAAGAAAGAGGAAGGGGGAGAGAATTAGAAAAATTTAAACATGTTTAGTGTTTGATTATATTAAGGAATTATTGATTTTTAAAATATGAAAAAATAAAAGCCTAAGGTATAATAGGGCATTGAATTTGGAATTAATAAATTGAATATTAACTTTTT
>NW_007811497.1:0-969 GCF_000696425.1 Galeopterus variegatus | reverse complement strand
TCCAGGCGCGTCGGTGCCCGCCCCGCCCCGCGCGTGGTCCTGGCAGATCCGCAGGGGAGCTCGGTCTGTCTCAGCGCTGTGGGGGATTCGGGAAGACAGGGGCTGTCCCCGGGCGGCCACGGCTCGCTGCCTTTGCCCTTTAACTTGTTTGTCAAACTCAGAGAAAACATCTGCCTTACGTTTGACTCACCTTCCAAACTTGTGACTCAAGAAGTTTTTTTTAGAGAGTTGCCCATTTAAAGGGTTGGAACAGATGTCAGTGTTAGGGCCCTTTGGACCTGAGATTTAGAAACGTAGTGTGGGGATAGGGGAGATGTCAAGGGAGACAGCGGTAGTGCGCAGAGGTCACTATTAAACAAGGAGTCAGTCAACAGTAATTGTTAAGCCCCAATTGTATAGGACATACACATTGCTGAACCATAATGCACTAAAAGGACTTGCAACTAAATAGACATACTGCAAGGCACTGTGGTGTAAAGTGGTATCGTTAAGATGGTGAGGTACATACACACTAAGCCATACTCTGCCAGGAAAAGAGAGTCTGGGGGAGACGTAGTGGCTGAATGCAGAATTCCTAGGCTTAGATGATTGTGTTTGTCTCCCAGGAACCACTTTAAGACAAAAGGATAAAAATCATTTGGAGGAACAGAGCTTTCTAATGATCAGAGCTGTTCAAAATTTGACTGGATGCTTGGTGAAAGTGAACAAACTATATATATGGCTTTTGACTATATTCTTAGAACGTTTTGTTGCAGAATCTATAAAAGGAGCTGGGGCATTTGACAAGAGAGTTGAACCAGATATAGATCTTCTTTATGGCACTCTGACTCTTATTAACATTCAAAAGCACACATACATAAGCCATCTAAACTAGAGTAGTAAAAACAACCCGACACTCAGGGACAGATAGTTCTGGGTCAGGATTCCAGCTCCATCATTTACTGGCTTTGTGACTTGAACTTTAGTTTT
>NW_007811496.1:0-969 GCF_000696425.1 Galeopterus variegatus | reverse complement strand
GGCAGCAGGCTCCAGAAGGCCCAGCTGCACGAGTGGGTCAAGCGGCAGGACAATGAGTGCCAGACGGTGCAGCACATCATCAGCCATGTCCAGCACAAGGGCACCCTGCTGCCCAAGGGCTGGTTACGACCTGTCTGCCTGGCCCACTGCCCCCGCCTGGCACTCATCCACTTCCACATCAAGGTTGCGCAGAGCATTGAGGATAACCATCAAGAAGTGACTGTTTTCTGCAGAGGGCACGGTTTCCATGGCGTGGTTGAGTATGACTCTGATTACGCACTGTGCAACATCCCGCAACATCCCCTACTATTTCAGTGCCAGTGCCCTAAAACTGAGCCAGAAGGGGACAACTCTCAGGACAAGCCAGGTTCTGATGCATGAAGTTGCCAAGCAATTGGACCTGAATCCAAATCGTCTTCCTATTTTTGCTGCTCTGTTAAGAAATCACATTCTCCCTGACGAAGATCTGGCTTCTTTCATTGGAGCTTATTTGGTCCAGAACATCCACTAGCCTCACTCAAGTGCTGGCAGTGATGAAGGGACCCAAATGACCTTGCTAAAAACTCTCAAGACTCCTTGAGGAATGCAAGAGAGGTGCTGCTGACCCCTTTTGAGGTCCTCTGTCTTACCCATGGAGAGAGAGGTGCTGCTGACCCCTTTTGAGGTCCTCTGTCTTATCCATGGAGCCCCAAGTTTTGTTCTGGAATTTGGGGCTCCTGGGTTCCTGTTACCCCCTGCTGCTCCATCCCCTAGATAAGAGGACACTGCTGGACATGCTCTGGAAGCCAGACAGAGGCCTGAGATGACAAGATGTCTGTAGAGAGGAGCACCCCAGTGGCATGGTCTTGAGTCTGCTTTTCCGACTTTGCCTCCACTTTGAGCTCAAAACTCACTAGCAACCTGTTATCAGTATTAAGGCATCACATTCTAATGTGATCCCAAGCAACGCATTCTAGAGGGTGGGGGACT
>NW_007811495.1:0-969 GCF_000696425.1 Galeopterus variegatus | reverse complement strand
CCATTTCATACTCTTTAGAAAATCCCCTTGTATAGTTTCAGCTTCCCCTCCTCACTGCCCACTCCCATTTAATATTAAAAATCTGGGCAATTGATTATAGGACAGACTACACCAGTAGATGCAGGTAAATCCTCTCCTTTAGATAGAGTTGAATGCTGAGAGCTGTCCACCAGTTTTGTAGAAGGACTCAGGTGCACCTGAGCATGGACACCTGGCTACATGACTCTCTGTGCCCCATTCTAACACACACTCCCTCTAACCACTGGTGCCAAATCCCAGATTCTGCTATTTCACCAGCTACTGTGCCAGATGTGCTGGAAAAGAGTCTTGGGTCCCTGCAATGTGGATTTCCATATGGTTGTTCTTTGGCAGCAGCCTTGCCTGTTGTCCCTGTTTTTCTGAACATTTTGAGTAAGAAAGTTACCAAGCAGGTGTTGTGTAGGAGTTTGACACGCTCCTTACACCAAAGCCTTTGTAACATTCAGAAGCAAGTAGAGTTATTTGGGATACACCAAAGCCTTTGTAACATTCAAAAGCAAGTAGAGTTATTTGGGACGGACAATTCATGCTCATCTAAGAGGCTAAGATGGGTAAATATAGTTACCTCAAAACAATTTTTCTGGACAAAAATTTGAGCAGAAACCTATGCACACAGAAGAAAATGTGTGCGTAAAAGACCTAAATACTATGAACGAGTAAGAAGGGTAGAATCTGTAGACATTACTTGGGATTGGTAAGAAAATAGATGTAAAAATTAAGAGTGTATTGGAAATTCATAGAAAATCTACAAAGCTGGTTGGTTCAGGCTGGTAAGCTGAGCCCAAAGCTTGCTGAAGTGCCTGTAGTTTGATGTTTTAAAGCCCTGGAGTAGTGTTGGGTTCATGAAAAGTGCTCAATGAATATTACCTAGTATTCTTATGGTTTTATTATTTGGTAGTTTAAAATACGTTTTGTAGGTATAAGTGCTTT
>NW_007811494.1:0-969 GCF_000696425.1 Galeopterus variegatus | reverse complement strand
ACAACACCATTTATTGAAAAGACTATATTTCATTTTTATTGAAAAGATGTGGTCTACAGTTTACCTGTTCCCATAAATAGAAAGCCTACAAGTTTGGTTGCCATTTCTATAGTTTCTATTCTGTTCAACAAGTCTATTAATTGTTATTTGCCCCAATGCCAAACTTTGTAAATTACTCTTGATTGATTTATTTTCCAATTTTAATTTTATTCTGTTTTCTAAATTGACATATTATATACATTTATTATATATACATGATGTTTTGAAATTTATATACATTGTGGAATGGCTAAATTGAGCAAATTAACATATGCATTACCTCACATACTTATCATTTCTGTTGTGAGAATACTTAAAAATACAATACATTGTCATTAACAGTCATCATTCACTCATCTCTTGAACTTATTTCTCCTATCTAACTGAAATTTTGTATTTTTGATCAACTCTCCCCAACCACTCCTCCAACCCATCAGCCCCAATAACCACCCTTTTACTCTTTCTATGATTTTAACTACTTTAGATTCCACACATAACAGAGAACATTTGATATTTGTTTTTCTGTGCCTGCATATTTCACTTACCATAATGTCCTCCACCTTCATCTATATTGTCACAAATGACAGAATTTCTTTCTTTTTGTGTGGCTGAATATTCTTTCATTGTCTATATATTCACATTTTCATTACCCATTCATCTGTTGACAGACACTAAGGTAATTTCATATCTTGGCTATTGTGAATAACGCCACAATAAACAAAGGAGTGCACATATCTTTTCAACATACTGATTTCATTTCTTTTGTATATATATCCAGTAGTGGAACTGCTAGATCATATGGTATTTCTATTTTTAATTTTTTGAGGATCCTCCATACCTTTTTCCATAATAGCTGTATTAATTTACATTCCCACCAACAAATATACAAAGGTTCCCTTTTCTCCATATCCTCACCATTTACCCATTTTT
>NW_007811493.1:0-969 GCF_000696425.1 Galeopterus variegatus | reverse complement strand
CATTGCATTTGATAATCGGGAAGCAACCTTATCCTTGTTAGAGTTCAACTTCAATGGCTTTAAGAGCAAAAAATACAGAAAAAATGGTAAACACTGATCATTTTTTTAGGAATGTAACAGCCAAGGGAAGGAGACAGATGGGAAGGCAGTTAGAATGTCTCGCCTCTGCTTGAACCCCTCCAATGGCGTCTTACCGCCCTCAGAACGTAATGCAATCCTTCCCTGCAAGATTCTGCCTGACCTGGCCCCTGCCTGACCTGGCCCCTGCCTGCCATTCCGCTGTCATGGCTGTCTCTGCAGCTCTCCCCGGTGCGGTGCTCCAGCCCCGAGCGCCGCCTCGTTGTTCCTGCACACGGGGACTTCCCACGCCCTGTTCCCTCTGCCTGGACACTCCGCCCCCAGATGTTTGCACCTCTTTATTTAGATCTGTCACATGTCTCTTTTCACTGATCCACCTATCTAAATATCTAAAACAGTTTTCCTCTGGGGGAAAAAAAAATCTAATATACAGATATAGAGAACAAAGCAGTGGTTAGCAGGAGTGGGGGAGGGGGAAAGAGGGGGTCCAGGTCAGAGATTACGAAGTAGCAGATATGTAGGATGAACAAGTCTAGAGACCTGATGTACATCATGAGGACTGTAGGTAACAAAACGTCCTGCATATGGGATTCATGCTGCATGAGTAGATTTTAGCTGCTCTTACTGCAAAAACAAATAAATGAATAGAATGGTAACTATGTGAGATGATGGATATGTTAATTTGCATTACTATAGTGACCTTTTCACTATCAATATGTATGCCATAAAGTCATGCTGCTTACCTTAAATATACGCAATAAAATTAAACAATTTTTTGAAAACGAAACAGCATTCCTCCCACCACGTGTCATTTTCTGAGTCTCCTCCCACCTTCCTTTTCTTCATGGCCCTCACCACCATCACTATCTATGGATTGACTTGTTTAGTGTC
>NW_007811492.1:0-969 GCF_000696425.1 Galeopterus variegatus | reverse complement strand
ACTTCAAAATAAATATCTTCAAAGTCTCATTTGATGTGAAAGCTTTGCTATGTCAGGAAAGCACATTGTGTATTGTTGGGTGAACTTCAAAGACAGCCCTGGGCTCTGTCCTCACGTTGGCATATTAACACTTGCCAGGTCACCGTCTCTCTCCCTCCACCTCACTTGCTTTGGAAAAGTGTTTCCAACTTTACAAAATACGTTCTGGGAAAGAGGAAGATTACATGGACAAGCATCTAAAACCTCCAAAATTACTGCACCTTCTCAGCCGTGAGGGAGGTTTTGCCCAAGCAGAAAGGCCAGGAGGGGAGTTGAAGGGTGAATCTACCTGTGGAGTTGGAAATCTACAACCCCCCACAGACCTTCTCAAAGCTCCTCTAGGTCACCTAGTCTCCTATGGGACAACATGCGATATCAGAAATCCATCTGTGAGTAAATAAGGATGAAGCAGGCACTTACCAGCCAACTCAAGAGAAACCGCCCAACGCTCAGGTACTTGCATACCCACTGGTGTGTGCAGCCCACCACCTACCTTACCATGGCTCTTTGTCTTCTGCTGCCATGATTACTGTAATCGAGGATTACTACATGTCAAGGGATACTGTGTCCCTGGTTCTTACTAATGACAATGGAATGAAAGTATAAAATGCATGAAAGGCCAGACAGAAAATTACACAGGCTAGTCCCATGACTTGGCTGTGAAGAAGAGATAGGATGGAAGGTTATCAGAGTCAATTGTGAAGTTAGCTGTGCTTCTAGCAGGTGTCTGTATATGGTAGGGAATGGGGAAGTTGGGTGTGGAGGAGAATCTTAAATCAAAAGGCACCAACCTTTGGCAAATCCCTATATGTAGACTTCAGGAAAGACACGAATGCACTATTTAAGTTGTCTTGATTGGGAACCCTTGAAATAAGGTAGCTCCGAGAGCAGCAGCTTCCAAACTTCTTTGACATAGCCTAAGAAGAAAAT
>NW_007811491.1:0-969 GCF_000696425.1 Galeopterus variegatus | reverse complement strand
GTGCATATCGCTTTTTTCTCAAAGAATTCTAGGAGAAAAAAAGATATTCAAGAATACAAAGTTAAAGAATAATTCTAGACAAAATATGACAAATATAGGTACAAAATTTATATTGAATCACCAAAGAATAGTAACAGTAATAAGCACTGATAAACAATCAAGTCTAATATTTGGTCAATTACTCCAGAAAAAAAGAAAAGACAGTATTTATAGAAGGATAATTTTACTGCTTCATTAAAATTCCTAGTGAGCCTCACTGTAATGTGAAATTTCATGTCCAGGGTCAGTGATTTTGCATATTTGAGTCACTTATTTTGATGATGCATACTGCTTTCATATATGAATCTTGGTTTGGATGTTTATAGTCTGTTTTTCCAGTTTATGGAACATGTACTTTTACAATACAATAGGAGAGTATTATTATTATTATTATTACTTTTAATACTGGAAACTATACCAGTTAGTTGGCCTAAGTTATGGTTATCTCTTTGAAACTACCATACTTTTCCAAAAATTAAATCTGTATTAGAAGAGCATTAAATATATTAAATAAATATTATAAAATATGCATTTAAAATTAATCTTAGGGAGTAAAACTTTCTTAATATTTGAATCATAATTTGTGTAGAAGACACATTGGTATCTTTACAAACAACATATCTGAATTATCTCAATTCTCTAAAGACAAGAAAGAGCAAAATATTCTCTCCCTGGGATTGTGGCATAAATAGGAAATATATACTGTTTTCTAAAAACCTAAAAAATTGAAAATGTCAATAGTATATTCATCAGATTAGACGTAATGTGTAGTATTATTCTGCATTAAATTGTGATTTTTCTTTCAAAAGAGAACACATGGAAACCTTAGATGTGGAAGTAGAAAATATCTTTGTCCTGGTTTCCTATGATTCTGATTTCTTATTCATCAGGCTCATTCATTTTATATCTACCATTGTCAGAATACATTTG
>NW_007811490.1:0-969 GCF_000696425.1 Galeopterus variegatus | reverse complement strand
TATCTACACAATGGAATACTACTCTGCTATAAAAAAGAATGAAATACTGCCATTTGCAAAACATGGATGGACCTAGAGAGAATAATATTAAGTGAAACGAGTCTGGCACAGAGAGAGAAATATCACATGTTCTCACTTATTGGTGGGAACTAAAAATATATAAATAAATACACAAGTAAATGAGGGGGAGGGAAGAAGACATTACAATTATAATTTCTTGAAGTTGATAGGACAAGTGAACAGATATGAGGTTGTTGGGGGAGAGAGGGGAGGGAGGATTTGGTAATGGGCACAATAATCAACCACATTGTATATTGACAAAACAAAATTAGAAGAAAAAAAAAAGCGAGAGAATTGTCCCATCTTGAATGTATTGCGACCTTCTTCACAGTCTAACATCCGGATGTCTCTCTGTCTCATGGGAGAATGAGGTGGACTTGACAGAGGTGCAGCCTCTTCTCTCCCAGTGAGCAGGGGTGGCTGCCTCCTGCCTGAACTTGACTAGCCCGTGGGGGTCACAGCACACAATCTCCCTCTCAGCCTCATGCCCTCGTGGGGACCCAGGATGGAGCATTGATGAGGAAGAAGCAGTGGAACTCAGGGATGGGCTAGCAGAGTCTCTCACTCACCGGACAGCCTTAGGCAAGGCACTTCCCCTCTCTGGGCCTCAGTTTCCTTATCTGTGTGTGAGACAATGGGTGTTTTAAAATACAGGTTTCATTATTATTCAGGTACAGCAAGGCCCACAAAGGAAGAGAAAATTGCCATTGAAAAGATTGTTATTCTCATTGTTCCTAAATGATGGGTGGCATGCCACACTATGGGAGGGGGACACATGGGGAAGCACAGGATGGGGGGGACCAGGTAAGAGCCTTTATTGTGGTTTCCCAGGGAATAAACAGGTGGGTGGGCTTCAGGTTGGCTGGTTTGAATAATTTCTGAGCTCCCTGGTTGTCTGGTACCTGGCCC
>NW_007811489.1:0-969 GCF_000696425.1 Galeopterus variegatus | reverse complement strand
GTTTCCCATTCTGAGACCTGCAGGTAAGAATGAATTCCCAAGGGATGCCCACCTGCCTGGGATTGGAGCTGTCCTGGAACTTGGAGGGGCAATGCCATCTTTGAGGACAGGCTGGAGAAGAAACCAAGCAGATACCACCTTGGTCATGTGATCAAGGTAACATCACCAGTAATGAGACATGTCCACATCGTGTATCCCTGATATGACCTGCTAGGAGGAAACAACATCACTTCTGTGGGATTCTTGCGAAAATGCATAACTTCCATCTAATCATGAGAAAATATCAAACAAACTCAAATTGAAAAACAGTCTGCAAAATAACTGTGACACATGTCAAGGTTGTGAAAGTCAAGGAAAGACCAATGAACATAGATTGGAGGAGACTAGTAACAACTAAATGTAAAATGGAATTCTGCATGGGATCCGGGGACAAAAAGTGACATTTGTGGAAAACCCGGAAAAACCCAAATAAAGTCTGCAGTTTAGTGACGGGTATTGTACCAATGTTAATTTCATAGTTTGGATTATTGTACTGTGGTTATGGAAGATGCTAACATTAAGGGAAGTTAGGTGAAGGGTATATGGGAACTCTGCTATTTTTCTGTAAGCCTAAAATTATTCCAAAATAAAAAGGGTTTTGTTTTGGGCCGGCCCGGTGGCGCACTGGAGAGTGCACCGCTTGGGAGTGCAGTGGTGCTCCCGCCGAGGGTTCGGATCCCATGTGGAGACCGGTTCCCGCTCACTGGCTGAGCGCGGTGCGGGCGCAACATCGAGGGTTGCGATCCCGTTGCCGGTCCCCGGTACGGGCGCGACACCAAGGGTTGCGATCCCGTTACCGGTCAATAAAAAAGACAAAAAAAAAAAAAAGGAAAAAGGGTTTTGTTTTTATTGTTTATTAAAAAAGCATCAATGATAGGTAAAAAGGAAACAAAGAACAGGTTGGAGTTAGACTCTATGGGAAGGAAAATG
>NW_007811488.1:0-969 GCF_000696425.1 Galeopterus variegatus | reverse complement strand
AAACAGCACACTATACCCCACAAAAGTAAATATAAACACAGTTGAAATAAATTAGTTTAGGCAGGGTTTCTGCCCACAGGAGCACAATACTTTTTTCTCAGTTCATAGCATGTGATGCTTCATCATAGGTACTCATTGAATACATCAATATTTGTAGCTGCCTTATTAACCTTTCTAAACTCAGAGCTCTGAAATTTAACACTCTTAGGTTCAAATCCTCACTTTATTAACTTGTTAATTGTGTAACTTCATGCACATTTCCTCACCATTAAGTTGAGGACAATAAATACTATTTGATACCCATGGTGTGAAAGATTAATTGAGATACTTTTCATAAAGCACTTATGAGAGTGCCTAGAACACCGTGAGCACTTGCCAAATAATTATTTTTACAACAATCATTATGACTGATTTCTGTATTGAAGTCTGAAGTTGCCCCATTTGGATGGAAAACCTTAGCCTGCTTTGGTTTTATAAAAAGTGACAAGTTGACTAAATGTTGCTCAATGAAGAAAAGTATAATTGGTTTCAGCTTGAAGACACTGGGACCTTAAAAGGATTTTGGTGTCATGACTTTTCCAAAAAGAAGAGCAATAGGTTTAACTGAGATTCATTACAGAGTTGAAAATCCTCAGGGCTCTTGCTGAGACTAACATGCCCATGGATTTCTTCATCTCAGGGCAAAGTCAGCAGCAGCAACAGGCACAGCTGGAATATTCCTAGATCATAGGATCTTAAAGAATTCCTCACGGTGCACTACATTCCACATGACATACCTTTTGATTTTCATGTCAAGTGCTTTGACAACCCAACTGCTTCCCAGAGGATTCCATCAAGGATAGAAAAATGTCATTTTGTATCTCCTCCCAAAATGAAAATACCATCAATTATTATATCAACATGACATCGTATGCTTTAGCATATTTCAAATACACACCCATTTACATAATGCTTAGAAAACTCTCTCTC
>NW_007811487.1:0-969 GCF_000696425.1 Galeopterus variegatus | reverse complement strand
TGGTGCTGAGAACACCAAGTCAAGGGTTAAGATCCCCTTACTGGTCATCTTTAAAAAAAAATAAATTCTGCTTTTTGCATGTGGGAGGGAGGACTCACATGATGTGTCATTCTTCAAACTGCACCTGCTCCCCTGGGGAGAGAGGGTTTGGGTGGGCTGGGGTTACCAGCAGCAGGGGACCCTTGACTTCTGCAGGCTGCACCTCTGCCGGCTGGTGAGCAGTGACACCCAGAGGTGCCAGCTGGTACAGAAGCTGCAGGCCCTCGTGGAGGAGGCGTTTGGGAGCCAGCTGCAAGACAGGGGTGTCCTCGACACAGACTACGTGGAAAGGATCATCCTGCTGAGACAGGTGTGGGGTCGGGGGGTGCCGCAGTCCTGCTCCCTTCCAGTGTGTTCAGAGCCCTGTCCCCAGTGACTGCCTTCTTCCCCAGGGTCACATTTGCCGTCTGCAGGATTTGGTCTCCCCAGCATACTCCTATCTGTGGACTCGCCCTGCTGTGGGGCGAGCACAGCTTGGCGCCATCTCGGAGAATGTGGACGTGATTGCCGAGCGCGTGCTGGGGTGAGTACCACAGCTGAGCTCTGGGTTCCACACATGTCCTCCTCTCTCTCCCTCCCATGGCCCCACTTCCTCCAGGGCATGGCTGTGGGCCCCTAGCACATCCCTACAGCTAGTGGGGGAATGATCGCTTACTGGCTTTCTTTGGTAAGGAGGCCTTACCCAGAGGACCCAGGCTCTCCCTGGACACAGGCAGTGAGTTCGGTGGCTCACATGGACCTGGGGTGCATTCCTGTTCTGCCACTTACTCACCACATTATCTTGCCTTGCCCAGGTGGCTTCACTTTGGCCAGGTTACTGCACCTCTTTGAGCCACCATTTCGTCATCTATAAGATAGAAATCATACAGTAACAGTAACAGAACTTTCATTGACAAGGGCAGAAAATGCAACCAAGAATGGCTAAAGCAA
>NW_007811486.1:0-969 GCF_000696425.1 Galeopterus variegatus | reverse complement strand
TCCAGAAATTTATCCATTTCCTCCAGATTTTCAAATTTGTTGGCATATAGTTGTTCATAGTTGTCTCGAATGATTCCTTGTATTTCAGACATATCAGTTGTAACATCACCTTTTTCATTTCTAATTTTTGTTATTTGGGTCTTTTGTCTTCTTTTCTTAGTTAGCCATGCTAATGGTTTCTCAATTTTATTTATCTTTTCTAAAATCCAACTTTTTGATTCATTGATATTTTGTATCATTTTTAGGGTTTCAATTTCATTAAGATCTGCTCTGATCTTAATGATTTATTTCTGTCTCCTAACTTTGGGTTTGGATTGTTCCTGTTTTTCTAGTTCTTTAAAGTGAAGTAGTAGATTGTTCAATTGCCATTTTTCCATTCTTCTGAAGTCAGCATTTAATGTGATAAATTTCCCCCTTAGTACTTCTTTTGCTGTATCCCACAGGTTTTGGTATGATGTTTCAATGTTTTCATAAATTTCAATAATTTTTTTTGATTTCCTGTTTGATTTCTCCTTGTACCCATATGTCACTAAGTAGAATGCAGTTTAATTTCCATGTGTTTGTATAGTTTCCACAATTTCATTTGTTATTGATTTCTAGTTTTAATCCATTGTGGTCTGAAAAAATACATGGGATAATTCCATTTTTTTCAAATTTGTTGAGACTTGATTTGTGACCTAACGTGATCTATCCTGGAGAATGACTCATGTGCTGATGAGAAGAACGAATATTCTGAGGTTGTTGGTTGGAATGTTCTGTAGATATCTGCCAAGTCCAATTGGCCTAGAGTGTTGTTTAGATCTTGTGTTTCTCTCCTGATTCTTTGCCTAGATGATCTGTCCAATATTGACAGTGTGGTGTTCAGGTCCCATGGTATTATGGTATTAGTGTCTATTTCCTTCTTTTGGTCTAATAGAGTTTGCTTTATAAATCTGGGTGCTCCAACATTGGGTGCATATATATTTATGA
>NW_007811485.1:0-969 GCF_000696425.1 Galeopterus variegatus | reverse complement strand
GTATCTGTATACTACTTGTAATGTATAAAGTACTCATTTAATTAGCCTTTTGAATATCACAGTGAAAAAATCATAATCAAAGAATAAGAATGCATCTTTGCAGCCTTAGAAAAAGGCCTGACCATTCAGAGTAACCACGTGAACATCTCTGCATCCGTCTTCAAAAATCAGCTAACTCTGGAACATATGCACAAGACTACCCAGCTCCTCTTTTCTACCCACTCTGACATTTCTCCTATGGTCTCCTTGTGTGGGGAAGAAAATATTTTAATCAGAACTCAATTTATCATAGAGAATAATGAATGCTTTCTAAAAGCACAGATAAAGATAGCTTTACAAATAAGCTAGGACTTTCATAAATTGCTACCTGCTGAAAGCACACAGCGAGAGCCCTGTCATGAAATCACAGTGAGATAATATCAGTTTTATTTAATAAAATTTGGTGGCCAATTGAATGCATGTATGAAGAATCTTGCAGTGGGAATGCCTTTTTGTATGTTTCCTGCCGGCCACTGTGTCAGAAACTGAGACTGTATTCCCAGAGCCAAGCTGGAGGATCCACAGTGAACACAGCGAGACATCTTGATGTCTGTATTAAAAAGTCCAGTGTGACTGTCCGGTCACTCTCGGTGTATGGCTCACAAGGGCTCACATCTGAAGAGTCCAAAGTTTGGTTTATGATTAATATTACTGCCACAAAAGCAAAGAAAAAATTGCTTCCGGTGAATTCTTTTAAAAACTAGAAGCCATGGGCCGGCCCGGTGGCGCACTGCTACAGTGTGCCGCTTGGGAGCGCGGCGGTGCTCCCACCAAGGGTTCAGATCCCACATACAGACAGGCGGCCGCTCACTGGCTGAGCAAGGTGCGGGTGCAACACCGAGGGTTGCGATCCCATTGCCGGTCCTGGGCCGGTACGGGGGCGACACTGAGGGTTGCGATCCATTGCCGGTCACGAAAAAAGACAAAAAG
>NW_007811484.1:0-969 GCF_000696425.1 Galeopterus variegatus | reverse complement strand
GTTTTCATATTTGTTGGCATACAATTGTTTATAATAATCTCTTATGTTTTTTTATATTTCTTTGAAATCAGTTGTGATGTCTCCACTTTCATTTCTTTTTTTTGGTTTTTGTTGTTATTTAGGCCTTTTCTCTTCTTTTTTGTTAACCTAGCTAATGGTTTGTCTATTGTATTTATCTTAACAAAAACCCACCTTTTTACTTCATTGATCTTTTGTTTCATTTTTTGGGTTTCCTCTTTTCTGTGCAGAAGCTTTTTAATTTGATGTAGTCTCACTTGTTAATTTTTGCTTATGTTGCCTGTACTTTTGTTATGTCCAAAAAATCATTGCCAAGATTTTTAGCAAGAAGCTTTCTCCCAATGTTTCCCTATTTTTCCTTTTAGTAGTTTTATAGTTTCTGATCTTACATTTAAGTCTTTAATACATTTCAAATTATGTTTTGCATATGGTGTAAGATAATAGTTCAATTTCATTTTTTTGCAAGTGGATATTCAGTTTTTCCACCATTGAATGGACTTTTACTTCTCCATTGTGTATTCTTGGCATCCTTGTCAAAGATTGGTTGACCATATATATATTCACGATTTTATTTCATTCCATTGGCCTATGTGTCTTTTTTATGCCAGTACCACACTTTTGATTATTGTAGATTTGTAATGTAGTTCAAAATTAGGAAATGTGATGCCTCCAGCTTTGCTCTTTCTCAAGATTACTTTGGGTCTTTGGGGTCTTTTGTGATTCCACAATATTTTAATGTTATTTTTTCTATTTTTGTGAAAAAATGTCATTAACATTTTGATAGGAATTGCATTGAATCTGTAGATCATTTTGAATACCACCAACTTCTAATTTATATTTTTATCCTGGTGTTCATGCCTTGTAAATTGAAAACAAAATAAGTAAAATGCCTTTTTGACCCTATTCCTTTCTCATCCTTTCTTCTCTATTGACTTAATCTTCAATATATGT
>NW_007811483.1:0-969 GCF_000696425.1 Galeopterus variegatus | reverse complement strand
GCCACGAGGCTGCCAGTCTGTGACTCCTGACCAAACCCGCTCATTATAAGGGTGACCTATGAGTACAACTGCAGTCACACAAGCCTGTAAGGCACAAAGTACAGTGTCTCAGCTTAACAGTTAAACTTCAAACTCCTCCCCCTCCAAGTGAACCCCAATTTTTTCTGGAAGCATCACAACTTTGTTTCACAGCCACCATATACTGTCTGCTCTGTTCCTTTTTTTCCCCTCTCCTGCTCTATCTCCTCTTGGGCTGCTGATCTTAAAGCTGTTGAACAAACATCACCATAGCTAATACTAAAGGTGCCTTTGTGGAAACACCAATACCTATCCCAAGGGTGCTACCCCAGTGCCCTCAACACCACCTCTTCCAGGTTGCAAAAAGGGGAGAATCGCTGTCTGTCCAATTCAGTGCCACACTTTGGCACCTGGGCGCCAAATCCACACTGAGTGAGCCAGGAATAGCAGAAGGTCTCTTTTAAATGCAACCTCTGTGCCTTCTTTTTTCTGTGCTTGTCTCATACATATTAAGACAAGCACACAAGCACCATCCATCTCTGTCAGAATGAGCCATAGTGCAGGCATGGTGCAAGTAATGCCAAGAAACATTTTCCTCCACCCACCCCACCACCAACTAAACAAAAGCAAATCTGCAAAGACATTGCTTTGACTAAAACATACCCAGAGGCTGAGCCCGTGGCGCACTCGGGAGAGTGCGGCGCTGGGAGCGCAGTGGCGCTCCCGCCGCGGGTTCAGATCCTATATAGGGATGGCCGGTGCGCTCAATGGCTGAGCGCAGTGCGGCCAGTCTCAAAAAGGACAAAAAAAAAAAAAACCATACCCAGGAGTTTACACTAACCCAAAGAACTCTGCTTCTCTGTTTAAAGCCTCAGCATGGGGCCGGCCCAGTGGCGCACTGCTATAGTGCGCCGCTTGGGAGCGCGGCGGTGCTCCCGCCGAGGGTTCGGA
>NW_007811482.1:0-969 GCF_000696425.1 Galeopterus variegatus | reverse complement strand
ATAAAAGAGGATCATCAATTGATCTTTCTTCTAAACTATATAATCCTCTGAGTAAAATTAATAGGAACAGACACCATTATGCTCTATTAGCATGGGTAAAATGTTTATGTAAAGAACCCCTAGCAAAGTGGGAAATGCAAATGATAGTAAGTCACAGGCACATAATCTTTGCTTTGCTATTTCCCCTGTCTGGAAGGTAATTTTCCAGTATCTTTGCATAGTTCTTATTTCTCATTATTGAGGGTTCAGTTCAAATGCCATCTGCTGAGAGTGGCCGTTCTTAACTATCCCATTTGATGAAGTGCCCCAAACTCCCTTTTCCACATTACCTTGTTTAGTTTTTACAGCACTTTGATCTTTATTTATTGTTCTCCTGTTAATTGGCTGTCTCTCCCATTAGCCTGTAAGCTTCATCAGAGCTGAGAGCTTGCCTCCCTGATTCACCACAGTATTTTCAGGGGCTAGAATAATGCTCCACATACAGTAAGCTTTCATGAATATCTGATCAGTGGATGAATGAATAAATAATATGCTTATTTTCCCACTGTAGAGAAAAGGATTGCATTGAAGTAAAAGGTGACCAATTACAAACCAAGCCCAAGACTAATTTCACATGGAAGTAATCATAGTTTACCAGACAATGCTTATTGCACAATTGAACTTTCAGATCTCAGTTTGTTAATCTCCTTGAAATTTTATGTGTAGTAGCCATCTTACATAAGAATGGAGAATATGCAAAAAGGATACATAAAGAGCAATGGCAAATGGAAAATATTATAGTGAAGTAAAATCAATAAATCCGGTTTCTTAAAGTGACAACTGGCTCAAAGTTGAATTCTTAAGTTATTGAATTAGAATGGAGTTATCTTTGGTTTTTATGAATTTGCAGATTGAGACTCACTATCAATGATGTAAATTTGTGAAACACAGCAATTATAAATTAATCAAAGTAGACAGTAGCAATCAAAA
>NW_007811481.1:0-969 GCF_000696425.1 Galeopterus variegatus | reverse complement strand
AACATTTACTCATTGGGAAGATATAAAAGTCAGTAATTTAAAAACTATAAATGAGTTAATAACTTAATTATATCAAACCATGTGACAACCATCCCAAAGCAAATTAAACTTCATTGTGGATCAATGGATTACAAAATCCACTGAATGTTATAAAAATCAAAAGTTTTCATACTACTTCTGGGATTTATTAGTGAATAATAAAAGGCACATTTACTTAATTAGTAAATAGGAGCTGTGCGGGAAAAAAATAGAGAATGGCAATTTAAATATAGACTTGAATTAATGTGAACTCTGCACACCCAGTATGAGTTCCATTACTGAAAGGACCAAAGCTATGATATATATTTTATGAAATTCTCCTTTAAGCTACCCATCTGTAATGATCTCCCACCACTGTCATCCATGTTGACTTTTCCTTGTCTGTAATGTAGGTAGAATGAAGTTAAAAGATTATTCATGATAGAAAGAAATAGCATTAAAGTAAAATGTAAAAAAACAGGTGTAAATGGTTATTTTTTATAGCTTATAATTCTTTTTCCCAGGTTAAAAATTCTTTTTGATATGTTTCAACCAGGAGAATTTGTCTCATAATTACTAGTTTGGGAAACAGAGGGATCAAGGGATTTTCATGTCCCCTGTTTGCAAAGTTGCTTTTCATTATATTCTCTTTCTAGTCAGCATCTCCGTCTTTCACTTAAAGTCTAACAGCTGATACTATGAAGCAGAACCTAGTTTTCTTTTTTCAAAGGGGAAGTTATGTTATGCTCTTAACTGCAACAGATTCCATACGTGATAAAAACAAATCAGTTAATAGTCTTTAAATTATTTGACTTGTTAAGAAACGTATCATGGGCCGGCCCGGTGGCGCAGTGCTACAGTGTGCCACTTGAGAGCGCGGCGGCGCTCCAACCAAGGGTTCGGATCCCACATACAGACCGGTTCCCGCTCACTGGCTGAGCGAGGGGCGGG
>NW_007811480.1:0-969 GCF_000696425.1 Galeopterus variegatus | reverse complement strand
CTGAGCGCGGTGCGGGCGCAACACCGAGGGTTGCGATCCCATTGCTGGTCAGTAAAAAAAAAGACAAAGGAAAAAATAAATAAATAAATAAATAAAATAAAACAGCCAGTTAGAAAAAATAAATTCTACTAATGGACAGTGGAGCGAGGCACCTATAATTCATATTAACTTACTGCACATTATCAAATGACTAGAAGAGAGAAGACCGAATGTCCTCAACACAAAGAAATGATTACATTTTGTAATGATGAATATGCTAATTATCTTGACTTGATCATCACACATTGCATACAGGTATTGATATTCAAGTCTGTACCCACAAATGTGCATAATCAATTACATTTCCATAAACAAAAAGTAGGTGTATTGCAACAACCACTAAAATATGTCATCACTGGCAGTCTAAAGATGCAAAAAAAAATAAAGTGTTAGTAAAGGAAAAGAAGAAACAGATGGAGAAAGATGAGGAGGGGGAGGAAGAAGAAGAGATATGAATACTTTTATAAAGGGCACATCATTTTATAAAAAATGATTTTACAGTTTTATTATAATGCAAAAATTTTAATGACATGATGTTTTATGAAGATTTAAATAGTCACGCTTAAAAATAAACTCTTCAATAAGTATAAAATATATATAAATATATTTTAATTTCTCAAACAACTATTTAAATAAAAGTTTATGGTTGTAGACTAGTTTAAGAAATAGTTATTTAATTTATCAAAGAACATAAACAGTCTACATACTTTAACCTAAATCATAAAAGGATGAAAACTTCTTCCTTAATTTTATAATTCTGGAAAAGACTTAAAGTAAAATCATTTAAAATTTTAATTTTTGCTAAGATGGCAGACTAGAATATGTAAAAATAATTTCTTCAAAATTATATGTATTAGAATATATAAAACAAATACTTCATTAAATACATCACTGAAGCATACAATAAAGGAAAGAAATTCCCCAAGGTAA
>NW_007811479.1:0-969 GCF_000696425.1 Galeopterus variegatus | reverse complement strand
AAATCAATCTCTAATCTTCCATTTCTAAATACTATGAGCTACTTGCTACATCGAGTAGCATCAATAACTCCTAACTTACTCCAAGTCTTCTACGAAAATTTTACCCAGGAACAAGTAAATATAATGGCAATGTTCATACAAAGACAAAAAAATTAGAAAACATGCTTATAAACTGGAAATTATCTGAATAATAAATAATGCTTTTTCCTAACATGATATTATAATCAAATGTCCTCATGAGATTCCCATTCTCATGGAAATTCAAAGTTAATATAAGCAGCCAGGACAGACACTGGGGTTACCTGCCCAACATTCCTTCACTCCTTCCTTGCTAACCAAATCCTGATTTTGTTCAGGACAGCAAGGTGCCACCTAAAAATGTCATCTCTCCCAGCCTCTCTCACATGCAGATGTGGTGATCTGACACTATCTTAGACAATAAGACCTATGGGAAAGGCATCGCAGGCATGTCCATAAATGCTTCTCTTTCCTACTACGAGGGTAAAGATAAGGCGGTGCTGCTCTGCCCATTTCTCCCTTCTTCGAACTTTCTGGAATGCAGATGTACGATCTCATGAGGTGACAAGCACAAAGACAAACACAAAAGTGCTGAGGAAAGAAGAGAATAAAGTAAGAAAGAGCCTGGACCTATGACATTGCCAGCCCTGGGCCTACTACACAGGGATTTGTCATGTAGGAAAAATAACTGTCCCTCTGATTAAGCCTTTATAAACAGATTTTTGTGTTACTTGCAGCTGAAAAATTCCTAGGATAAAACAGTAATTTTATTTTGTTTTTCCTTTTGTGAAATCAACTAACAACCCTTAAAAAAATGTGTTGCATGTGGTCATTATACCTACCGTGATGTAAAAAATGATGTAAGATATCAAGGCAAATTCAAGAAATAAAAGAGATTGTATTCATTCCTAGAAAATGAGAAGAGGAACTGTCCTTTCTTATTTCAAAATG
>NW_007811478.1:0-969 GCF_000696425.1 Galeopterus variegatus | reverse complement strand
CTTTCTAACTATTCTTCTTGGAAGAAGTCACTATAAAAAGCCCACGCTTCAGGTGCTCCACCTCCTTGAGAGCAGAGTATCTACATAAAGTATTTGGAATTTTTCTGCATGGGAGATTTGTCTACCCTCTCCCGTCTATATATTTATTCAATCATTTATTTATATCAGCATGGACTCATGAAAATTTATTTCGTAATTTTGTTTATAATCCCATACTACTTCCATTGGCAACTCCTGTGTCCTGTTGACATACCCACACAATTTTTGAGTATTTCCTTACTTTTTGGCACTACAAAATGCTCTGGTGGGTTCTTCTTGTGTATTTCCTGTCCCAGTCCTAGACTCAGCCATTTCTTTAAGAAGCCCTGATACCTGTTATTAGGAACCAAGATTTGGATGCTAGGAGTACTTGGCAGTTTTATTTTAAAATTCTAAATCCTTATGGGCTTCATATACATTTTTTTTCTTTTTTTCTTTTTTTTATTTTGTCAATATACAATGTGGTTGATTATTATGACCCATCGCTGAAACCTCCCTCCCTCCTCCCTCTCCCCACTTCCACCCAACAATGTCCTTTCCGTTTGCTTGTTGTAACACCTTCAAAGAAATTGTAGTTGTTATATCTTCTCCCCTGCCCCCCCGGTTTTCTTTTCTTTTCTCTCTTTTCTTATTTTTATTTTTATTTTGTGTGTGTGTGTGTGTGTGTGTGAGTGAATTTATTTGTGTATTTTTAGCTCCCAGCAATAAGTGAGAACATGTGGTATTTCTTTTTCTCTTCCTGACTCGTTTCACTTAATATTATTCTCTCAAGGTCCATCCATGTTGTTGCAAATGGCAGTATTTCATTCGTTCTTATAGCTGAGTAATATTCCATTGTGTAGATATACCACATGTTCCATATCCACTCTTCTGATGATGGACATTTGGGTTGGTTCCAACTCTTGGCTATTGTAAAGAGTGCTGCAATGA
>NW_007811477.1:0-969 GCF_000696425.1 Galeopterus variegatus | reverse complement strand
CGCCGCCGCGCTTCCCAAGCGGCGCACTATCCAGTGCGCCACCGGGCCGGCCCACCACATTTTTTAAAAATTGGAAAAAAATCAACAGTTGGGAAAAAAATGCAATTTCAAGATAACTCATCGTTCTTTGGTTGTTCTGAACTTATATCCTGGACACTGGCTTTTGAAAATGAAAAGGTAGATCTGAGCTAAAGACACAAATCAGAAGGAATTATTTTAAAGTGTAGAAAAAACAAACTTGCTTATTGAAGGACAGCTCTCAGTTAATTCTCGAATTATAATTCTCAGTTAATTATAATTTTATAATTAACTGAAAATTACCTTATAGAAATTTATGCTGATAGTACTTTTCAGTTAATGTTGAAAGGATCAGTTCCCCGATTTATATCCCTGATTAATAAATTTTACTCTTGGGAATTTTTGGCATAACAAGTATTGGTATTATTATGTATTCTGAAACAGTATGGGTCTCTGAAGTCAGACTCTCTTGATTCATATCTTACCTTTACCATTTACAAAAATCTGTAATTTTAGGTAAATTTCTTAACTTCTCTGTGCCTCAATTTTCTCATATGTAAAATGAAAATAACGTGAATGAAATGAGAGAGTATCAACAAAACAAAACAGTGTGTGTAAGATTTATCACCTGTATAAAAAAAGAGAAATAAAAGAATTATACTTCTTTCTTGTATATGTGTAGACTATTTTTGGAAGAATAAACAAACACTGTTAGAATTTATTGCTTCTAGAGAAGGAAACTGAATGGCTACAATAGAAGGGAAATATTTCAGTATATATTGTTTTGTACTTTTTGAGTTTTGAACCACAGAATTTATTACCTATTTGTATTAGTCAGAGTTCTCCAGAGAAAGAGAACCAATGGGATATATGTAGATATATAGAATAAGATTTTTTTTTTTTAAAGATGACCGGTAAGGGGATCTCAACCCTTGGCTTGGTGTTATCAGC
>NW_007811476.1:0-969 GCF_000696425.1 Galeopterus variegatus | reverse complement strand
CACTCATCAGATGTGTTCTCTGGACTTTGGACTTCCCAGTCTCCAAAACTATAAGCAGTAAATTTCGTTTTCTTACCAATTACCCAGTTCTGTGTAGTTTGCTATAAGCAACAGAAATGGACCCACTTCGTGTTCATAATAATCAGGAAAACATATAAAAGATGTAGGTTGGCTGGGGTGTCCTTGTAATGTTTTACCTTAGGAAAGAACCTGAAAACCTTCAAATACCAGGTCTGGAAAAGAGTATCTGTCTAGCATTCTTTTTTTTTTTTTTTTTTTTTAAGGATCTCTGGTTATTAGGCAATGAAAATAGACAAGAGGGTAAGACAAGCTGTCTATCACACCAATTTCAGAGAACTCAGATCCTGTACTTGTACTGGGACTGACCAAATTCTCCTGGATATATTTTGTTTATCAGCTGTTCATTTCTAGTAATATACTATCAGTAGCTACATGCAATAAAACCATCTCCTCCCCCGGCCACTCCTTCCCGCTGACTCCTTCAGGGGAGGCCTTTGAACAAAAAACTGCTTATATGCAGAGGAAGACAACAGCTGAGGGTTTGGGTTGGAGATAGCTAAACAATTCTGAATAAGAAAATGGAAAGAGTGCTTTTATTTTTCTTTGCCATTGGGAAGGATGGGCCAAAGGAATCAGAAAAAGGAGAGGGGGAACCATAGAGGAGGCAGGAATCCAAGCTGCAAAATCCCTAGCTGCTTTTGAAGAATGGAGGTTGCCGATATTCCGATTTAAGTTTCTAGCCTAGGTGCAATGTAAACCTCTCTGGCTCCTCAAAACCTTTAGTGAAGTCTGCCCTGCACACAAATGCCTTTGAGAGGTTTGAAGTGAAAACTAAGGGAAATTGCTGAGTCCTTGTTTGGGTTATCATAGTAAAGCACAGGTGAGGGAGGCAATCCCCAAGCCCAGTCAACTTAGAAGAAGCTGGAAGCTGGAAATGATCCTGAGAAA
>NW_007811475.1:0-969 GCF_000696425.1 Galeopterus variegatus | reverse complement strand
GGCTGCACACACAGACCCCACAGCAGAGAGTGTAAGCCTTACTCTCTGGAGATGTTTGATTACAGCCTCTGACCATTCTTTGACAGAACACTGAGCTATGTAGACCTGGGTCATCCACTAGGAAGCCTTCAAAATAAAAGCAAGAAAAAAACCCCCAACAATTGAGCAGAGACATTAGCAGCTGCACATTGCTGTGGTGACAGATCTTAATAGATTTAGTTTAGGCAAGTTACTAAACAGACAAACAGCAACAACCTCGAAGAGGTAAAAAGTCTGAATCTTTCAAAATTGAAGGTAAAATAAAGACATTTCCAGATAAACAAAAAATGAGAGTTTTTGTTGCCAGCAGACCTAACTCACAAGAAATACTAAAGGTAGTCCTTCAGGCTGGAAGGAAATGACACTAGATGCTAACTTGAATCCATAGAAAGAAATAGAAAGTTCTGCATATGGTCAATATGTAGGTAAATACAAAAGATTCTATAAGTATATTCTTTTTAATTTCTTCTCTTAATTTCTTTAAAGACATAAGATTATATACATAATAATTATAATACCGTTTTGTTTAAAACATATACAGATGTAATATACATGATAACAATAGCACAAAAGTGAGCAGGGGAGGAAAATGAGATATATTGGAGCAAAATTTCCATATTTTATTGGATTTGAGTTAGTATTATTCTGAACTCTCCAGAATAGACTCTATATGATCCAAAAAACATGTCTCAATAAATTTAAAAACATTTAAATCATACAAAATATGTTCTCTGACCACAACGGAATTAAATTAGAGATCTAAAACAGAAAGTTACCTGGGAAAACTCTAAATGTTTAGAAATTAAACCACATGCTTCTAAGTAACCCATGGGACAAAGAAGAAATTGCAATAAAAATAAAACTAAAAATTGAACTGAATAAACACAACATATCAAAATTTATGGGATACAGCTAAATTAGAGGGAAATT
>NW_007811474.1:0-969 GCF_000696425.1 Galeopterus variegatus | reverse complement strand
AGTTTGACTGAGCCTTTTGGTTCTTACTCTCCCATTTCTCCTGACTTGCTTATGTAGCCATTCTGATGTGCATGTATTATCTTATTTTATTTTACTTATTGATTTATTCTTTTGTGGTTCTGAAGGCTGTTTAAAAAAAATTTAACTTCTCAATATACAATGTAGTTGAGTTTCGTGTCCCTTTACCTGTTCCTCTATCCTCCCTCCCTCACCTCCCTTCATCCCCCACTACAGCATATCTGTTCACTTGTCTTAACAAGTTTGAGGAATTGTGATTGTTGTGTCTTCTTCCTCCCCCACCATTTATTTGTTTGTATATTTATTTATTTATTTATTTATCTTTAGCTCTCACAAATAAGTGAGAACATATGGTATTTTTCTTTCTGTGCCTGACTTGTTTCACTCAATATAATTTTCTCTAAGTCCATCACGGCAGTATTTCATTTTTTTTTTTTATAGAAGAGTAGTATTCCTTTGTGTAGATATACCACAGTTTCCTTATCCACTCATCTGATGATGGATGCTTGAGCTGTTTCCAACTTTTGGCTATTGTAAGTAGTGCTGCAATAACATGGGAGTACAGGTATGCCTTCGGCATGATGATTTCCATTCCTCTGGTTATATTCCCAGCAGTGGAATAGCTGGGTCATATGGTAGATCTACCTGCAATTGTTTGAGGAACCTCCATACCATTTTCCATAGAGGCTGGACCATTTTGCAGTCCCACCAACAGTGTATGAGAGTTCCTTTTTCTCCACAACCTTGCCTGCATTTATCATTCTCAGTTTTTTGGAATATTAGCCATCCTAATTGGACGGAGATGGTATGTCAAAGTGGTTTTGATTTGCTTTTCCCGAATGCTGAGTGATGCTGAGCATTTTTTCATGTGTCTGTTGGCCATTTGTATGGGCAGAGGAGCTGAATAGGCATTTCTCAAAGGAAGATGTGCACATTTTAGACCTTAGTGTA
>NW_007811473.1:0-969 GCF_000696425.1 Galeopterus variegatus | reverse complement strand
TTGAAGACTCTTTCACTAGACTTAAGGTGAAAAATATGTACAGTACCTATCCTATGTCTTCTCTGTGTGTGGATGTGCAGACCCACGTGTGATGTGGGTGGAGTGGGGGGTATTAAAAATATATGGGCAGCTTTTTCCAAAATTACTCTTATAAGAGTCCCCCATACACATCCCTCCACCCAATCTACAACACACAATACCTCTAAAATCTTGATGTGAATGTACTATTCAAAAGTTGCTCACTTGGTTAGAGCATGGTGCTGATAACACCAAGGATTTGGATCCCCTACAGACCAGCTGCAAATAATTAATAAATAAATAAATTAATAAATAAATAAATTAATTAAAAAGATAGATAGATAGATAGATAGATAAATAAATAAATAAATGCAAAACTTGCTAAGCTATTTTAGACTAAGTCTTTGCAGAATTTACATATGGTTGATCATTTCCTTTGAAATACAAAATTTCAGCCATGTAGTTTGAATTGAACCTGTTTCTGTTATGGTCATGCTTTTTCCACTTTATGGAAGAAATTAAGTCAAAGAATAGTTGGTTCAATTACTGGTTTAGGTTCAGAGGTATTTCAGAGTAATTTCTGAAATATATGTACCATTTAACCACTTAGACAGGCAGCAACGATTCCTTTTTGTATTTCTTTTGGTCAAATTCAATTATACTTTCTTGTTTCCAGACTCATTATATAGCTAGAAACAATGCATTCATTAAAGGGATCAATGATAGGAACTGCAGAAATGGAATTACCAAACACATGATTTCAGAAATATAGGAACTTCAAAAAAGAAAAGCCACAAGACTTCTAAATTAGACAATGATACAGGAAAATTGGCTGCATTCTTGAGAAGGTGCCATATGGATGAATCCACAGCTGTAGAAAAAAAAAAAAGAGAGAAAAAAGTAAAGGATAGATTTTTAAACTGTTCAGGGAAACATTTCTCCCCTTTTGTA
>NW_007811472.1:0-969 GCF_000696425.1 Galeopterus variegatus | reverse complement strand
ATATAAGCACTATGGAACTGACCTTTGATTAACACTTAGAGGCCATTCTGGTGTAACCATTTTATCTTCTCTGCAGTCATTGCAATCACTTCATAGCATGACTGTGGTGTCAAGTAATCACTTTTGACATAAAACTCTATTAAAGGAGTCTCAGCCCTGCCCGGGGCTCACATGGGAGAGTGTGGCGCTGATAACAACAAAGCCACGGGTTTGGATCTCTATGTAGGGATGGCCGGTTAGCTCACTTGGGAGAGCTTGGTGCTGACACCACCAAGTCAAGGGTTAAGATCCCCTTACCAGTCATCTTTTAAAAATAAAAAAATATAAAGGAGTCTCATATTACTAAAGATTATTCAAAAACAATGGTTCAACTGAGAAGAACTTAATGCTTTCAAAAAGTGGGCTTGGCTTCTTTATTCCCCAAAACTTTTATTATTATTTTTATTATTATTATTATTATTATTATTATTATTATTATTATTATCATTTTCTCTTCTGGTAGCTTCATGTAGAGGATATTGACTAAGAAGTTACTAATGAGATAGAAATAAAACACATGTAGTTTAGAGGACAAAAGTCCTTAATGTAGAAGGCCAAAGCCTAGACCAAAGTTCTGTAGTGTAGGAGGCTAAAGCCTCCAGTATAGGGGGCCAAAGCCCAAGCGTTTAGGAAAACATGTAGAAATGCTAAGATCAAGAAAGGCCAGAATACTTTCACAGGACTAAAGCCTTTCATGTAGAAAAGAGAATTGAAACACAGTGAAAAGTGATTGCTCTCGGGGGAGTTGACCTTGGTGCAGCTAAACCTAAATGATGGGAAGTTCTGTAAGCTAAGATCTTCAAGGATATTCTGCTAGTTCGTGTTCGGGCGACGTTCCATATCTCGTCCTAAGCTGTTTCTTTGATTTCCTTGGGGAGTTAAGCACTTTGGTGTTGATCTCATTGTTTCTTTTTGTATGTCACATAGCTT
>NW_007811471.1:0-969 GCF_000696425.1 Galeopterus variegatus | reverse complement strand
TGACAACTCTGAAGACTGAAAGGTGCAGCTGCCCAACGCCACACTCAGACAGGGATCAAAATGAATAGAAAGCTCGGTGGTGTGGAACCCCAGAGCTCCCAGCATATTTTGAAAGCTGCCAAAATGTAACTTCCCAAAAATGTTTCTCCCTGCAAAGTTGGTTTTATAGTGTCTGCCCCCAATCTTCCAAAGCAGGGGTTGGCAAACTACAATCTATGGCTGAAATCTGGCTTGTTGCCTGTTTCATATGTAAAGTTTTGGAATGCAGCTGTGCCCATTCGTTTACTATTGTATGAGGTTGCTTTTGCAATAGAAAATCAGAACTGTATGGCTGTAACAGAGACTGGCACATACAGCCTAAAATATTTACTATCTGACACTTTACAGAAAAAGTTTGCCTATCCCTATCCTAAAGAAAAACATAGCCAGGTACCCAACATACGTTACAACATGTCCCTTTTAATCTAACCTAATCTAAATTCTCCTTCATCAGTTTAATTTAGTTCCTTCATTTTGATCTTGGTTGAAAGAAAGAACCACAACACAATATCGTCATTTATTCACATTGAAATCTGTTATCAAATAATCAACTCTACCATTCTGTAACTAAAACCCTCAACTTTACTTTATGTTAATCTCACTCTCAAGATAGATATTTGAGTCAAAATAAAGAACTTTCACAACTACAAACCTAATTCTCTGAACAACTTAAATACCATAATAGCTCCATTTAGTTTTAAGCTTGTTTTGCTCATGGCAAAATTGACCTATTAAGACTCACGCTAAAAAAACCAAAATTTTCTTTTATGTCCTCATGGATCACATTACGCATAACATTTGTAATTTGATGTGAATAGTATTTCTTTTGAAAACAATTGCCGATTTAGTAATATCTGCTTGATCTTTTCTTTTTTTTTTTTTTTTTGTCTTTTGTCTTTTTTTTCCGTGTCTGGCAACGGATCGCAACCC
>NW_007811470.1:0-969 GCF_000696425.1 Galeopterus variegatus | reverse complement strand
ATAGAATGTCATCTAGTTGAACTAGGAATCTATTCTGAACAAGTATTACAGGTGAATCTTATAATCTGGCAAAAGTTTTTTTCAAAAAACTACTCTTACAATGTGTGTGACATGTAAGACTTTGCACTGGATTAAAAATATGAAGTGTAGAGAGTTCTGAATAGTTGAGCACAATGTCTAGTATCTTATTTAATGCGAGTATGACAGATAGGATTTGAAGATTCCCCACATGCCTCTTAGAAGTGGATTAGATGCTACTCTGTTACATCACCACCCAGTTTTGAAAATGGATTCATAATGTGCTCACGTATAGAAGAAATAATAATTTATTAAGTTCTTTAACAAGATAGATGCTAGATACAATAGCGATAGGATAATTAGACTAGAAGAAGGGGTTACCATGTTGGAAAATGCTCTCCTGATCATGCAACCTGATGTAAATGATGCATATGCACTTATGCCATGGGAAGGGCATGTGGCCTGTTTCAAGCAACGCTCACTTGAGCTGAGCTGTACATGTATGATTCTACTCATAAGCACAAAAACTTCCGGGGGGGGGGACCTCTGTAAAAGAGCAGTTTAATTCTTACGTATAACTCAGCAGAAAATCTTTGTAAGCTCCCAAACATATCCAGGAATGCAAGAATATATACGCAGAAGAATGTTCATAGCAGCCATATTTATAATAGCTCCAGACTAGAAACAACCCAAATGTCCATCAACTATAAAACAGTTAAACAAATTGAGATATATTCATACACTGGAATATTTTACAGTAATGACAGTAATCACATTATTGCTACAAACAACAACACACTGAATGACAAACTTGTTTGCAAACAAATAGACATAATTGAATACATATTGTATGATTTTGTTTATATAAAGTACAAAAAATAGGCTAACTAATCTATGGTATTAGATGGCAGGAGAGTAATTACTGGAAGGGAGCAGGCACAGGGAGCTTCT
>NW_007811469.1:0-969 GCF_000696425.1 Galeopterus variegatus | reverse complement strand
TATGTCTTGAGATTACAAAAAGGATGTCACCTTCAGTGGATAATGAACACGTATACTGTGACCAGAACTGCACTTACACACAATAGAAGATATGGCTGAGTTTCTGCAGAGTAATAATGCTGCCGTGGCAAATGATCTGTCCACTTTGAGTCATCACTGTAATGAACTCGCCTTGATGAAACGGTAGTTCACATCACTTAAGAAATTTAACCATTCTAGATAATCATCCTATATTTCATTTCATTCGCATAATAGACAAAATACTCTGATTGCACCTGTCTAAAATTTGACCTTTCCTTCTCCTTTGCATTATTCTGTACTCTGTAAGGAACTTAATACATATGAGTAACTTGGAAAATATTGCCAAAACAAGTTGCTACATAACCTTGTCCTTTTTATTTTCTTATGGCCATCTGTGACTTGGATAACAATTCCCTTCAAACATTCATCACCATGGAGTGGCCAATCATATGCTGGTAGGGGGTCTGTGTTCATATCACAAGTCACCAGCATCTCCATGGTTCTCTCTAAGCAGGATTTGGTTCATTTCTTGCTCTTTCATTAAGCTTGCTCCCATGCTGATCACTATTTTTAGATTATGTCCATACAGTATGTCTTTACTGAAGTTTCAAAGCTAAATAAGGATGACTCTTATGTAGCATATTTCTAGATGATAAAACTATCCTCTTCGGGAAAAAATATAAATCCCCCTCCCCCCGAAAAAAAGAGAACAAAAGAAATAACCAAATAAAAATCTACCCTGCTGATTTCAGCCTTTAGCTTTGTGATAAAACCAAACAGAATCTAGTCTAGATGTGTTTATTAAATGTATATATATATAGAGAGAGACACACACATATATACATATATATATGTATATATATATATATAAACTTTCATATATATACACTATGTTACTTTTTGGCAAGATGCACTATTCCCCATACTCATCTTACTTTAATGATATAT
>NW_007811468.1:0-969 GCF_000696425.1 Galeopterus variegatus | reverse complement strand
TATGTCATTGGAAAACAACATGAACAGTTGTTTCTTAATCAGAGTCCTGTATTCAAAGCAACCTTTAAAATATGTTTTTAATTATAATTTAAGCCAGTTTTTTTTTTTTTAACTGACTGGAGAAAAAAAAAAAAACACACAAAGCACCTGTATGTATAAAAGTTAAAACATAATTATCAAATTATCCACTAGTTAAAAATCACTGTGTACAATTTAATGTTAAAAACATACCCATATCCCTTATAAAAGTTAACTTCAAACTTTCTCATTATTTATTTATTTAACTAATTTATATTTATACTTATTTATGGGGTGCAGAGTTGACTATCAGCATTTGTGTACAGTATGTGATGATCAAATCAATATTATTATGCTCATCACTACAAAACATAATTGCATTTTGTGTCCCCTACCCAATTACTCCTTATTCCTCCTTCCTCTCCCCCTTTCCCACCTCGAGTAACTATAGTTTTTTCTTTCCTTTTGAATGTTCAAAGTTTTATTATCGTCTTTCTTTCTTTTTTCTTAGCTCCCACTTATGAGTAAAGACATATGGTATTTCTCTCTGTGCCTGACATATTTCGCTTATCGCAATTTTCTCCAAGCTCATCCATGTTGCTGCAAATAGCAGAATTTCATTCATTCTCATAACAGAGTAGTATTCCACTGCAATATATATATATATATATATATATATATATATATATATATATCACATTTTCCTAATCCGGTCATCTGCTGATGGACATTTTGGTTGGTCCTAACTCGAGGATATTATAGATAGAGCTGCAAAGAACTTGAGAGTACAGATATTCTTTCAACATGATGATTTCCATTCCTCAGGGCATATACCCAGAAGTGGAGTTGCTAGATCATATGGTGGTTATATCTGTAGTTCTTTGAGAAAGTGCCATGCTGTTTTCCAAATAGCCATACTAATTTATAGTCCCACCAACAGTGTGGAAGAGT
>NW_007811467.1:0-969 GCF_000696425.1 Galeopterus variegatus | reverse complement strand
AATGCGGGCCTGTACTCATGAGGAGATTTCTCTCTCTCACTCCCTCTCTTTCATACAAATAAACATAACATGCATATCACATACCCACACATAGGTGTAGAAAATTTCACAAATATAGTCTGGTGAGTTTTCAGAAGGTGAAAACACTGAAGTAATCAGCACTCCGTGTGTGTGTATTTTTGATGCCTTATTAAGTCATGAATATGGTTGTGTTTTCAGTGGCCCTCTGGTTATAGTTATTCATCTACTTCTGTCCCCAAAATAGTAAAACTGTTTTCTGATTTCCACTCTTGAATCTTCTTTACATTCAGAGGTTATCATCATTGTGTACTTCTTAGTAATAAACATAACTGCGGCACATTATTCTTTTGCTTAGACCATGTTCAGGCTGTTATTCTCTATTTTTCCTTTTCTTAATTATTGTTACTCTATTTTGTTTTGCTTCTCCATTTTATTCACTTGAGTAGCTTCTGGAATTCCCTTTCATTTCTTCTGAAACCTTTGGTGCTAAACTCATGAACTAGCATTTTGAATGTTGGCATCAAGTACTATCTTAAGTAATTTTTTCTCACTGATAATTCTTTAATACATCCTTTATCTGCTCAGGTTATTATTACCATTTCTTTTGCATGAAAGTCTCACTAAATCCTTTTTCTCTTTGATATAGATAGATATGTATGCTGATCTTACCTATTCTTTCCAGATAGCTTTTCTTCACAGTTTTCATTTCTTTGACTTGATCTCTGTAGGATCTAGTGACTATTTATTGAACTTTGAGCCTGCCTTCTGGTAGGACAGTTTGCTTTTATAATTACATCATATGTCTCTGGCTTATTGATTAATTTTCCTAGGAAGCAAAAGAAACATTTTAGGTGAATTATTTTTTATTTTTATTTTTATTTTTTTTGTGTCTTTTTTTTTTTTTACTGACCGGTAACAGGATCGCAACCCTCGGTGTTGCGCCCGTAC
>NW_007811466.1:0-969 GCF_000696425.1 Galeopterus variegatus | reverse complement strand
TCTGATTTACTGTTTGTTTTCTGTATTTGTTGGTTCCTTGGGTTGTAAATAAACTTTTTTTTCTCTTCATTGTTGCCATTTTTATTTCACTAATGGGTTTTGATTTTTCTTGGGTTTTTAGGGCAGTGGTAGTTATTTTTCAGGTACCAAACCCAGTATTCCCTTGAGAATTTCTTATAAGGGTGGTCGTGTGGTAGTGAACTCATGCAGTTTTTGTTTGTCTGAGAAATATACTATTTGCCCTTCATTTTGGAAGGTTAGCCTTGCAGGGTAGAGTATTCTTGGCTGGCAATCTCTATCTTTTAGTATTTTTAATATATCATCCTATTCCTTTCTGGCTTTTAGGGTTTATGATGGAAAGTCTGATGTTAATCTGATTGGGGCTCCCTTATAGGTGACTTGACTTTTCTCTCTTGCAGCTTTTAAGATTCTCTTTGTCTTTTGACTATAACATGTCTTGAAGAAGACCTTTTTCAGTTGAATATGTTTGGGGATCTTTGAGCTTCCTGAATCTGAAGATCTGTGTCTTCTCCTATACCTGGGAAGTTTTCTGCCACTATTTTGTTGAATATATTTTCAATGTAATCTCCTTTTTCCTTCCCTTCTGGAATACCCATGACTCAGATATCTGAGCGCTTAAGGTTGTCTGATATCTCTCTTAGATTTTCTTCAATGTTTTTAATTCTCTTTTCTTTTTTCTTTCTTTTCTTTTTTTTTTTTTTTTTGGTCTGCCTATGTTATTTCAAATAGCCTATCTTCAAGGTCAGAAGTTCTCTCTTCTGCTTCTGCAAGCCTGCTGGTTAAACTCTCTGTTGTATTTTTTATTTTGTTGAATGAATTCTTCAGCTTGGCAAGCTGTGCTACATTCTTTTTCTGGGCATTGATTTCCTTATACATTTCTTCTTTCAGGTCCTGTATACTTTTCCTCATTTCATTGTGTTGTCTAGCTGAGTTTTCTTGTATCTCATT
>NW_007811465.1:0-969 GCF_000696425.1 Galeopterus variegatus | reverse complement strand
CTGCATCTGCTGTGCCTACCCACGTGCAGTGGAAGGGCGCACACTTCCCACTGGTGCCCAGGGATTGCGTGTTTGTGCAGTGTATCATTATAATATTTTAAAGTTTAATTATATGAACAAGCACTCTTATTAGATGATTTACCTACCAATTATGGTTATTGTCAGAGTCTTAAATCAGAATGTCAAAAAAAGTCCTTACAGATACTCTCTCTCATAAATAAAAAAAATCAAGCCTGGGTGGCCTCACTCCATAGTGGCTGTTGAACTGTTTTGTGGCTTTGAGACAGTCTGGTGTTCAGCTTGCTGATTATGTCACCTCACAGTATTTGCTTTTTTAGTTTATGTATTGGTTAACATTGTGGAATATAGGAGTTGTTAACTCAGTGGGATAGGCCTGGGCCTGGCTATTGCTTCATTTACAAATTCCACATTTATAACACAGGAACTTAAACAAATTAGTGGTTAAAAACCTGTTGTGGGTTATTTTGTGAAGTGTTATGGTAGTAGAGAGAAAAAATGGTTCCTGACAAGCAGGGTGACTCCTCTGTCGGTTGCTCTGAAGGCTCAAAACTTAATATTGAGAGTTTTGTTTGATTTATTTATTTTCTTGAATTAAGTCTATGTCATACTTTTCCTGCCAGCTACCCTATCATTTCTTCTCTTCTTCATCATTGCCCCTAATTTTTCTAAAACGTAGGGGTATGCTCAGAAGCATTCTCTGCACAGAGTTCCTGCATGGGACGTCGACCGTGCAGGTGAACAGCTTCCTCACCCGGCAGCTTGCCATACTGTTCTTCACTGCTGGGAAAGGACTTGGCCAACTGAGGGAACGGTTTTAATGACAATAGCTTGGTTATTCAATTAAGAAAAATTGGAAGCTGTTTTTACAATGTGAAGGCTATTTTCTCACCTACCCCTTTTAATAGGATGGTGCTCCCTGTACCTTTAGTGCAGGACTTGATATAGAGC
>NW_007811464.1:0-969 GCF_000696425.1 Galeopterus variegatus | reverse complement strand
CTCAAATTGTAATTATTCCCCATGTCTCCCACTGAACCTCTACCCAATTCCCCTCTCCTACCCCACCAACCCCCAATGCTGGCAAGCCTAGGTCTGTTTTCTCCCTCTGCAAAATTCAACAAACCACTGTGGTCTTTCTTCCTTCCTTCTTTCTCTCTTAGCTCCTACTTTTTCCCTCTGTGCCAGGCTGATTTCACTCTACCTTATTTTCTCCTAACTCATCTATGTTGCTGTAAATGGCAGAATTTTATTCTTTTTTGAGGCTGAGTAATATTCCATTGTGTATATGTATGACATTTTCCTTAACCAGTAATCTGTCAATGGACATTTAGATTGGTTCCATCTCTTGGCTATTGTAAATAGAGCTGCAGTGAACATGGGAGGGTATGTATCCCTTCAACATGATGATTTCCACTCCTTTGGGTATATTCCCAGCAGTGAGATTGCTGGGTCATATGGTAGATCTATCTGTAGTTGTTTGAGAAACCTCCATACTGTTTCCATAACGGCTGTACTAATTTACAGTCTCACCAAAAGTGTAGAAGAGTTCCCCATTCTCTGCATCCTTGCCAGCATTTGTTATCATCAGTCTTTTAAAGTATAGCCAGTCTAACTGGGGTGCAGCGATATATGGTGAAAGGTATGGGTCTAGTTTCATTCTTCTACACATGGATGTCAGTTTTTCCAGCACTGTTTAATGAAGAAGCTGTCCTTTCCCCAGTGTATGTTCTTGGTGCCTTTGCTGAAGGTCAGTTGGTTGTAAGTATGTGGATTGATTTCTGGGTTCTCTATTCTGTTCCATTGGCCCATGTGTCTATTTTTATGTCAGCACCATGCTCTTTTGGTTACTATAACTTTGTAGCAAAATTTGAAGTCAGGCAGTGTTATGCCTCGGGCTTTATTTTTTTGCTCAGGATTGCTTTGGCTATTCAGGATTTTTTCTTGTTCCATATGAATGTTAAGATAGTT
>NW_007811463.1:0-969 GCF_000696425.1 Galeopterus variegatus | reverse complement strand
GATGCCTTTAATAGATAACAGGTTACTTAGATTTTCAATTTCAATTGTTTTTTGTTAAGCTTATTTTTAGGGAATTTGTCTACTATTTTTTCTTTTCTTGATCTGTCTTACAATCTTATTTATATATTATTTATTAATTAGGATGGTATATGTTAATTTTCTCTATTTTTCATTTTATTGATTCCTCTATTATTTCTTTCTCTTACTTGAATTTCCTTTGTTTTGCTTCTTAAAACGGAAACTTAGGTAACTGATTTGAAATATTTCTTACTTTTGCTATAAGCACTTAGTGTTATATATTTCCTTATAAACACAGTATCACTGCATGTCACAAATTTTGATGAGGTTATTTTCAGTACCATTTAGTTCAAAACATTTTCTAATTTCACTTGGGATTTCTTATTTGACCCATTTTTAATTTAAAAGTAGGCTTTAATACTTGGGCTTTTAAAGAAATATCTTCTTGTATTTGATTTTTAAATTTTCGTCTGGGGATCAGACACTATTTTCTGTAATATTTTAATTTTTTGAAATTAATTGAGACATTTTACAGCTCAGCATACAATCTAACTTGCTAAAGATATCCTGTGTCATGTTCTGTGAATATCAATTTGGTAAAGGTGGTTGCTAGCTGTGTTCAATTCATCTGTTTCTCTAATGATTTTTGTACAGGTTTTCTTCACCTACTAGACAGGAGTGTTTAAACAGATAAATTCACTAATATAGTGTCTATTTCCTC
Source organism: Galeopterus variegatus (assembly GCF_000696425.1). Lineage (NCBI taxonomy): Eukaryota > Metazoa > Chordata > Mammalia > Dermoptera > Cynocephalidae > Galeopterus > Galeopterus variegatus. The sequence continues at coordinate 230 of NW_007811463.1, read as the reverse complement.
TTTAGTTTGGATTGTGAAACCCTGTTAGCCACACACAAATTTTTTATAGTTTTGTTTTCCTTCTGAATTTCCATTTTTATCATTATAAAATGCCTGTCTTTATCTCTGGTGATATTTATCACCTTGTTGATATTTATGTAGCTTTCTTGCACTTATTATTTGTATGGTCCATCTTTTTTCCTGCTTTTACTTTCAACTTATTTGTGTCTTTTATAAAGTTCATGTCTTGT
>NW_007811462.1:0-969 GCF_000696425.1 Galeopterus variegatus | reverse complement strand
AAGGGGATCTTAACCCTTGACTTGGTGTTGTCAGCACCATGCTCTGCCAAGTGAGCTAACCGGCCATCACTGTATAGGGATCAGAACCTGTGGCCTTGGTGTTATCAGCACCACAGTCTCCCAAAGTGAGCCATAGGCTGGCCCTCGGGTCAGCATTTTAGAGGTTGACAATCTTTGTCTTCCTGAGATTAGTGCCCTCATGAAACCAAAAGGACTTGAGCAGTTTCACTTGATATTAATAAACAATGTTGCTTACTAACCATAGAATGGAAGAAAAAGGCAGAAAAATAAAATAAAATAATGAATACTCAGTATGGGATCAATTCTTTGTTTTCAGATTTTATCTTTATTTTCAGACACTCTGAAGAAGTGAGATTAGAAAGGTGCCAAACATTGAGATTATTCCTGAGACGTCCCCCTGCTTGCTATCCAGTAATAGCTACAAGAATCTTACAGTCGGGCCGGCCCAGTGGCGCACTGGAGAGTGCGCCGCTTGGGAGCACGGCGGCGCTCCCGCCAAGGGTTCGGATCCCATGTGGAGACCAGTTCCCGCTCACTGGCTGAGCACGGTGCAGGTGCAACACCGAGGGTTGCGATCACGTTGCCGGTCCCCGGTGCGGGTGCGACACCGAGGGTTGCAATCCCGTTACCGGTCAGTAAAAAAAGAAAAAAGAAAAAAAAAAAAAAAGAATCTTACAGTCAAATTGGTCATTTTGTTAGCCTTTGAGAGTGTCTTTGTCTTCAGTTCTTTTCATTTGTCATTGAGGTCAATCTAAACCTTGTTTGAACTTTGTTCTATTGGTCGTGTCAGCTCTCCCTTGCTTACTCTTGCCCTTTTTTTGGCGGCTGGCCAGTATAGGGATCCAGATTACTTTTGATTTTGCTATCCATGTTTTAAAGATTGCCATTTGCTTGACACTTTTAATTTCTTGCATGCGGGTTAGCTGAAATGTTACCAAATATGCTCTG
>NW_007811461.1:0-969 GCF_000696425.1 Galeopterus variegatus | reverse complement strand
TGAAAAAGCAAGCAACCCAATAAAAAAATGAGCAAAGGAGCTAAATGAACATTTCTCCAAAAAGGATATACAAATGGCCAATGGGTACATGAAAAAATGCTCAGCATCACTCAGCATCAGAGAAATGCAAATCAAAACCACACTGGGTTATCATCTCACCCCAGTTAGATCTAGACCATTAACAAAAAGACAGAGAATAACAAATTCTGACGAGGACGTAGAGAAGGGAAACCCTCCTACACTGTTGGTGGGACTGTAAATTAGCACAGCTATCATGGAAAACCATGTGAAATTTCCTCAAACAGCTACAGATAGAACAGTCATAAAATCCAGCATCCTGCCGCTGTGTGTATACCCAAAGGAATGGAAATCATCGTGTCAAAGGGACACTTGCACTCCCATGTTCATTGCAGCTCTATTTACAATAGCCAAGATCTGGAACCAACCTAAATGTCCATCAATGGTCAAGGAAAGAATAAGGAAAATGTGGTATATTTACACGATGGAATACTATTCAGCCATAAAAAAGAATGAAATTCTACCAGTCTCAGCAATATGGATGAACTTAGAAAAAATTACATTAAGTGAAATAAGCCAGGCACAGAAAGAAATACCACATGTCCTCTCTCATAAGTTGGAGCTAAAGAATGGAAGGAAGGAAAGAAGGATCACAATAATTCATTGAACTATCAAAAGGAGAGAACAGAACTGAGGCCATCATAGGAGGGAGAGAGGGAGGGGGAGAGGTTGGTTAGTGAGAAATAGGTAAAAGGCCATGAAAAATGACTACATTGGTGTAATGATAAATGTAGCAATAATCTTGATTTGGGTGTGACATATTGCACACAGGTATTGATATTTAATGCTGTACTGCACAGATATGTACAATAAATTATGTTTCAATAAACATAAATAAATAAACTTTATTGTCCTTCCAAATCTAAATAATTAATCCTGTTTATAAAATGT
>NW_007811460.1:0-969 GCF_000696425.1 Galeopterus variegatus | reverse complement strand
AAAAAAAAATCAACAAAACCAAGAGGTTTTTTGATTTTTTAAAAAAGATAAATAAAATTTACAAACATTTAGCTAGGTTTAAGAAAAAAGGAGACACAATTTTTAAAATCAGAAAAGAGAAAACATACAACTGATACCGTAGAAGTACAAACAAGTATAGTAAAAGACTACTGTGAACAATTATAATTGGGATAATCTAGAAAAAAATGAATAAATTCCTGGATACATACACTCTACGAAGACTAAAAAAGGATGAAATATAAAATCTGACCATACTACTAACAAGTAAGAAGACTAAACCAGTAATCAAAAACCTGCTATCTCAGTTTGTTTTGATTGTTATAACAAAATACTATAAACTGCGTAGCTTATGAACAATGGAAATTTATTTCTCACATTTCTGGAGGCTAAGTCCACGATGAAGGCTTCAGCAGATTCAGTATCTGATGAGAGCCTGTGTTCTGGTTCATAGATGATTCCTTCTTACTATGTCCTCACATGATGGAAAAGGCCAAAGGGCTCCCTTGGTCCTATTTTTTACAAGGGCAATAATCCCATTTATGAGGACTTTGCCTTAAATGACCTAATCACCTCCCAACATGCCCTCCCTCCTAATACCATCATCTTGTGGGTTAGGATTTCAACATATAAATTTGGCAGGACAAAAACATTCAGACCATAGCATCCCCCACAAATAAAAGCCCAAGACCAGATAGTGTGGCTAGTGAATTCTATCAAAATTTAAAGAATAATTAATGCCAATTCATCTTGCACTCTTAGAATTTTAATTAAAGCACAGTTTAATACTCAGTTTTTCTTCCCTTTCTCTGCAGGGAATGAGTTTCATCTGCCCAGAAGGCCTTTTGACTTTCTTATTTGCCTTCAATTGCAGATTAAACACCTTTAGCTAATGATGCAGAATTCTTTAAACCTGTAATATTTATTACTGTTCCAATATTGAAACATTTA
>NW_007811459.1:0-969 GCF_000696425.1 Galeopterus variegatus | reverse complement strand
GGCGGGAGCGCCGCCGCGCTTCCCAAGCAGCGCACTATCCAGTGCGCCACCGGGTCGGCCCATGGCCAGGATTTTTAAGCAGCAATAAAAATGCTTCAGCAAGCAAATACAAGTTCCCTTGAAACAAATGAAAAGAATAGAAAATCTCAGCAAATAAATAGTTATAAAAAAGAATTGAATGGAAATTATAGAACTGGAACCACAATAACATAAATTAAGAAGCTCAGTACTAGAAAGGAAATAACAGAGGATAGAATCAGTGAACTTGGGAACAGATCAATAGAATTTACTCAATCTAAACAATAGAAAGGAAATATACTGGGGGGTGGGGAGAAAATATACTGGGTTTGGGGGAGAACAGGGCCTCAGGGACCTACGGAACAATAACAATCCAAAATATGTATCATTGGAATTCTGGAAGTAAAGGAGAAAAAGAGTGAGGTTGAAAGAATTGTTAAAAGAAATAGTGACGAAACCCCCAATTTGGCAAACAGCATAACCCTACAGATTCAAGAAGCTGAGCAAACTCCAAATAGAATAAACCCAAAGAAATCCATGCCAAGACATCTCATAATTAAACTTCTGAAAACTAAAAAAAAAAGAGAGAGAGAGAACAAAAACAAAAAACTTGAGGGCTGGCCCGTGGCTCACTCGAGAGAGTGTGGTGCTGATAACACCAAGGCCGCGGGTTCAGATCCTATATAGGGATGGCCGGTTTGCTCACTTGGGAGAGCGTGGTGCTGACAACACCAAGTCAAGGGTTAAGATACCCTTACTGGTCATCTTTAAAACAAAACAAAACAAAACAAAAAACCCAAAAAAACTTGAAAGTGACCAGAACAAAATGACATGTTCCCTATAAAAGAACACCAACTTGAATGACAGGGGATTTCTCCACTGAAACCATGGAGGCCAGAAGAAGGTGGCAGTTTTCAAGAGCTGAAAGAAAAGAACTGTCAATGGCAAATC
>NW_007811458.1:0-969 GCF_000696425.1 Galeopterus variegatus | reverse complement strand
TGGCCTATCGCAGCCATATTTCAGTGCTCTTCATAGCCAGAACTTTCACTTCAGGGTTAAAGTTCATGTTTTTCATGTTTAAACCCTCATCACTCCTTTCAACAAATATGAGGATTTTGTCAGTCTTGTTTTATCTGTCTTTTTAAAAAAGTTTTTTAAAGCAAATACAAGACATTATCTTATTTCTCTTGTAAATACTTCTGTGTAGTCTAACAGATAAACTTTTTAACAAATGCCATTACCACTTACTAAAATTAACATATGAGTGCACTTCAAAAAGTTTGTAGAAAAATAGAATTAAAAGATAATATGAATCTTTTCATAAACTTTTTGCAGTACCCTCGTATTTCTTAATTTACTCAACACAGAGTTTATGTCTCAAAAACATCTTTTCTACAATTAATTTGTCTGAATCAGGATGCAAACCAGATTCACACATTCCATTTTGTTTGGGCCCTTAAGTCCCCTTTAATCTCTAGCAGTCCTTCCCCAACTCACAATTTTTCATGCAATTAATTTATTGGATAAATTAGAACATTTTTTCTTGTAGATTTTCTGGTGGCACTGTTCCTATATCCCCATATTTCCTGTAAACTGGTAATTAGACCTAGAGACTCTATTAATTCATGTTCGACTCCTTTGGCAATAGTTGGGGCTGGGTTCTTTGTATTTCCTGCTGTACCTTCTCTGGAAGGATATACCATCTGTTTTAGCAATTTTAAAACTGATCCACGAATTCCGGGGTTGTCGGCCAAACACATCCATTACAAAGTTCCCTATCTAATGTTATCTACTAATGACCACTGTCTAGTCCCATTATTTCACTAGATATGACAATATGGTGATTTTCAAATTCTATCATTCTTTCTCTATATTTTAAGCTGGTTTCCTTCCATAAAGAACCTCCTTTATAAGCTATTTGGTTATGATAAAATATAGCTTGAGAAGGAAAAGCAATATAAATGTTTA
>NW_007811457.1:0-969 GCF_000696425.1 Galeopterus variegatus | reverse complement strand
GCCAAGCCCGTGGTGCACTCGGGAGAGTGCGGCGCTGGGAGCGCAGTAGCGCTCCCGCCGCGGGTTTGGATCCTATATGGGGATGGCCGGTGTGCTCACTGGCTGATTGCGGTGCGGCTGGTCTCAAAAAGGACAAAAAAAAAAGGTAAGTCTGGAGATAAATCTGAAACACCGATGTAGTCACATTATTCCCCTGCTCAAGACTGTCTGGAATGTTCTCTCTCTCCCTCCCATTCTTAACTTTTTCCTCTGTCTGATAAACTCACCTCCATCCCAAAGTCAGCATAACTTCTGTGCAGCCTTCTGAGATGCTCTAAGGTTGAGTTAATCAGTCCCTCTTTTGCAACCTTTAGGTAACCCCTACTCTTCTAATTAGACACTAGCTCATGAATAGAAATCCTGGATTATCTCCCTCACTAGAGTGTCTTGAGAGGAGAGCATGGTTCATTCATCTTTGTACTTCCACTGTTTAGCAAAGTGCCTGGGGAAAAGGCACTCAAAAGCATGTGCTGTTACAGTCGATGAATGGGTTAGAGGGTCATTTGAAGGATGAAGGACGGAATGCAGGGCTGGGACTGGAGGTGTGGGGCTGAACTAGGGTAGTAGCAGTGGAGATGGAATACTTAGGACAGAGGCTCCTAAATCCTGGTAATCATCAAATAACTGGGTGGGGGAGGAGGGGGCTTTTAAAATGCAGATACCCAGGCCACTTTCAGATGTACTGACTCAGAATCTTAGGAAAGGGACTCTAAATCTGAATTCATTTAAAGGTCTCTCAGGTGATTCTGATACTCAGCCAGGTTTGGGAACACTGACATAGGTAGTGTCGCAGATAGCACTTGAATGACTCACAGAAGGCAGGGACTAAAAAAAAAGTCAAAGGAATCTAGGCCCTAGACTTGATCAGCGTGGAAGACGGTAACACCACGGGTTAAGAGAGGGAGCCCCGGTGAAGGCATGGGTTTATGT